>NW_011494708.1:12498775-12507726 GCF_000754665.1 Bison bison bison | reverse complement strand
AAATTCACTGAAGCTATGAAGGGACCATCTGACAAACCAAGTGTCAACCCTGCCTAAAGGAAATAGAGTTAAATTTGCATGTTTCTCAATGAATTAGCAGCTGTGTTCAGCTCTCACTAATTGCCTCAGGGAGAGGCTAAATTAAAGTAAAAATTAAAAATAAATTAATTGCTGAAAACTTTATAAATAGGCTGATGGCTGTACTTTGTGCTATTCTTAGATCACTAACTTCAGATTTTATTTTCCTCTGAAAATCCAAATTTGGATATCCAAATTTGGTAAGGTGACTGTTCCTTCATTCCTACCTATTCAAAAGTCTGTCTGTTGATATTTCTTAGCTCTTGCTGCTTATTTGACTAATGTTTTTGTTTTAGGCTTAATATTAGTCTTGCTCTTTGAAAATCACTGCTTCATCTACTTCTTTGCAGAGTCCACCACCCAAAGAGTTTCCTTCCAACTTTCTCACCTCTTTCCTGACCATCTGACACCACGGTAGTGTTCCAAATTAGGAGTAAATGAACTGTAAAATATTTAGAAGCTTGTTCTTGATTTTTGGCCCAAATAATTTGCAAATACACTGCTCTCATGGAAATCCAAATAATATGAAAAAAATTCTTTATTAGGAAGAAAAGACTGTATTAAAAACACACACACAGGCACACAGAAAAAAAAATAACAAAGCCAAAAAAATGTGAAAAATAAATAAAAAAATTATATCTACTTATTGGGCTTCCTGATGGCTCAGCAAATAAACAATCTGCCTTGCAATTCAGAAGACACAGGAAATGTGGGTTCCATCCATGGGTCAGGAAGGTCCCCTGGAGGAGTAAATGGTAAACCACTTCAGTATGCTTGCCTGAAAAACCCCATGGACAAAGGAGCCTGGCAGGCTACAGTTCAAAGGGTCTCAAAGAGTCCGACATGACTGAGCACACAAGCATGCACTTCATGCATGCATAGGAGATATTTGTGGTAACCATTGATTACCACTCAATATGTGGTATATAATGTGTTAGTAATAAATATAAGTAAAACCATTTCTGCTATCAAAGAATTACTATTTCAGTGGTAACAGATGTAAAATAAATGCAATCATATGCAGTAAGAAAAACATGTACAAGGATGAATCGGCATAAATAAGAAGGCAATTAATTTTTAGAGTTTGGGAGAATTAATTGAAGAATGGTGATTTCTGAATTTAACTCAAAGAAGAATATAGTTCCATTGGAAAAATAGGAATGAGAAAGTATATCCCAGTATACATGAAATCAGAGAAACGAATGAGTCTGATTTCTGAAATAAGTTCAGATCTAAACAGTAAAGAATTAGCTCATTTTGTATCATTATGCATGATATAATGACAAAAATTAAATAACTCTTCAAATTTCTACACCTACTCTTTCCTCCTGTATATACAATTTTAACAACTGAACTGATGAGTATTTTTAAAACTCTTTAAAATTTCTATTTTGTTTCAATGCTTTTATATGTAATATATCTGCACATATATATGTGTATATTTGAGTGTATTGTATGCATACAAATATGCATACATATACATTTAAGTATATGCAATATATGCATGTGATAGGAAGGAAGTTAGCTGAGAGCAACCAGAGGTGGCCCCTTCAGCTAAATGTTCAATAACTGTCTAATCCCATCAAGGGCAATTTACCAGCCCAGCCCCTAATATAGGGCTTACCTCATGTGTGTGTGTAGTTGCTTAGTTGTGTCTGACTCTTTGCAACCCCACAGACCGCAGCCCACCACGCCCCTCCATCCATGGGATTCTCCAGGCAAGAACACTGAAGTGGGCTTCAAAAGAAACTATAGAAAGAAAGTGAAGTCACTCAGTTGTGTCCTACTCTTTATGACCATCATGGACTGTAGCCTACCAGGCTCTTCCATCCATGGAATTTTCCAGGCAAGAGTACTGGAGTGGCTTGCTCAGTCCCTAAAGAATCTGCCTGCAATGCAAGAGACCCGGGTTCGATTCCTGGGTCTGGAAGATCCTCTGGAGAAAGAAATGGCAACCCACTCCAGTAGTCTTGCCTGGAGAACTCCACGGACAGAGGAACCTGGTAGTTTACCATCCATGGAATCGCAAGGTTCTGACATGACTTAGTGACTAAACCAATCGACCCTAATTTGTCCCCCACCAGTACTCCAAAAATAGTCAGGGGGCAAGAAAACACCCCTACCAGCCAACTGGTAGGAGTTCCCCTACTCTATGATTGATGGGACTTAGCAGCAGCAGCACATGCACACACCTCACACTATCCTGTACAAGAGTGATCTTTTGCGGCCACTGGACTCATTAACTGCTCTTTAATAGGCCATGAATACATACATCTAACTGTAACAGACTGAATTATGGGAAGGTTGTGGGTGGTAGAGCGTCTTGTTATATTACCTGCAGCTGTCAATCACCCACCTCCTGCCTTTTGCAAATGACCCTGCCTTAAAAATTCTGTACCCCAGCTCTTCAGGGTCATTTGCCTCCCTTGGCATGGTCCACCTCTCTCTCGGGGTGTTCTCTGTGTTCCTTCTTTATGTGTTCTCAGTTGCCTAGTACTGTCCAACTCTGTGACTTATTCTTTCTTTTCTTATTGTTAATTCTTGTAATCGGTAACACCTTAGATTCTTCTTTGTGTCCTTACCAAGAACTGAGGCCACAGGAGAAAGGGTCTCTTTAGCAGGAAACCCTGCTAAAGGGTGTCCTTCCATTTGCATATTTATTGTGCACATACACATAAATGTACATGTATACATATATAAATTCAGTGACAACAATTTGACTTCAGTATATTTTTTAAAATTAAGGTCCTCAAACTATTAATAAAAGTTTAGTAGTTTTCCTGGAGAAGGAAATAGCAACCCACTCCAGTATTCTTGCTTGGAAGAATTACATGGACAGAGGAGCCAGGTGGGCTACAGTCCACGGGTTCTCAAAGAGCTGGGGACACAGTGGAGGGACTAAAATTTTCACTTTCACTTTCAGATAGGGAGACAGAAAGATGGTAAATGAATAGACAGATAAAGCCATATTCTAAGAACTCTTGCAGCCATGAAATTAAAAGACACTCACTCCTTGGAAGGAAAGTTATGTCCAGCATAGATAGCATATTGAAGAGCAGAGATACTACCATCCCAACAAAGGTCCATCTAGTCAAGGCTATGGTTTTTCCTGTGGTCATGTATGGATGTGAGATTTGGACTGTGAAGAAAGCTGAGCGCCGAAGAATTGATGCTTTTGAACTGTGGTGTTGGAGAAGACTCTTGAGAGTCCCTTGGACTGCAATGAGAGATCCAACCAGTCCATCCTAAAGGAGATCAGTCCTGAGTGTTCATTGGAAGGAATGATGCTGAAGCTGAAACTCCAATACTTTGGCCACCTCATGAGAAGTGTTGACTCATTGGAAAAGACCCTGATGCTGGGAGGGATTGGGGGCAGGAGGAGAAGGGGACGACAGAGGATGAGATGGCTGGATGGCATCACCGACTCTATGTACATGAGTTTGACTGAACTCCAGGAGTTGGTGATGGACAAGGATGCCTGGCATGCTGCGATTCATGAGGTCGTGAAGAGTCGGACATGACTGAGAAACAGAACTGACCTGAACTGAACTGAAGAACTCTTGATGGTGAAGGTGAAAGTCGCTCAGTTGTGTCTAACTCTTTGCAACCCTGTGGACTATACAGTTTATAGAATTCTCCAGGCCAGAATACTGGAGTGGGTAAGTTGTTCCTTTCTCCAGGGGATCTTCCCAACCCAAGGATCAAACCCAGGTCTCCCGCATTGCAGGTGGATTCCTTACCAGCTGAACCACAAGGGAAGACCAAGAATACTGGAGTGGGTAGCCTATCCCTTCTGTAGCAGATCTTCCCGACCTAGGAATCGAACTGGGGTCTCCT
Source organism: Bison bison bison (assembly GCF_000754665.1). Classification (NCBI taxonomy): domain Eukaryota; kingdom Metazoa; phylum Chordata; class Mammalia; order Artiodactyla; family Bovidae; genus Bison; species Bison bison. The sequence goes on along the minus strand of NW_011494708.1, from coordinate 12,503,811 downwards.
GCATTGCAGGCAGATTCTGTACCAACTGAGCTATCAGGGAAGCCCATAAAAACTCTTAAGAGGATTATTTTATTAACTCAAGTGCCTAGTCTTGAAACACATTTTGGTTTTCATACTATTGCTTTTGCTAAATATTTACTAAGTCTACTTGACTGCTCCAAAATAGGAATTTGACTAGTTTTTCTTTACCATTCCTATCTTGAATAGGGGTAAATAAATATCTCATTGGTTGTATTAAAATATATTGCAATATATATTATAAGGAAAATCACTTAGTAGAATTATTTGGAATCACTATACCAAAACAACTTCAGTATTAAGATATTTCACAGAGCAATTTTAAAGTAAGAATGCAACAAAATTGAGTAGGATTATTTTTGTTGAAGTTGTTAGCACATTCTGGTTGATATCTACAATAAGCAGCTTCAATCCTCCTTTTTTTCCATGTTTCTATCATGCAGAACAAAATTAGAATGTATTTGGCTGTTTCATTTAAGATATTTAACTATTAATTATCTCACGTCAGGAAGTTATGACTTCCCTTTAATTATCAAAAAACATAAACAATATAACAAAGTAATATCAATTAAGCTTTATTTGGCTTAGCATAAACAAAGAACAGCCTGCCCAGGACTTTGAGGGATATGAAAATTCTCAGAAACTACGCAAAGTCCTATACAAAATTCAAAATTCAATACTTTCATCCTCCATTTCAGGTCTACTCTTCTAACCATATTTGTGGTTGAACTCCAATCTTCTAGCATGAAGTGAAAAAAATAAAGTGAAACCCTTAGTAGCTCAGTCGTGTCTGGCTCTTTGCAACCCCATGGACTGTAGCCCACCAGGTGCCTCTCTCCATGGAATTCTCCAGGCAAGAATACTGGATTGGATAGTCATTCCCTTCTCCAGGGCATCATCCCAATTCAGAGATGGAACCCAGGTGGTCTCCTACATTGCAGGCAGATTCTTTACCATCTGAGCCACCAGGCAAGCACTCTAACCATACATGTGGTTGAACTCAAATCTTCTAGTGTACTGCCAACAAAAGGTTGGTACTTGCCATCTACTGCTGCTGCTGCTGCTGCTAAGTTGCTTCAGTCGTGTCCGACTCTTCACAACCCCGTGGACTACAGCCTACCAGGCTCCTCCGTCTATGGGATTTTCCAGGCAAGAGTACTGAAAAGTTGCCATTGCCTTCTCTGGCCATCTACTGCTACAAAGAAAAAAATCACAGCTGTTGTGACCACTGACCTTTACCACACACTTTAAGGAGTTCAGGATGGAGATCAGGAATGAGGTACTCTGTGTGCTCTGGGAAAAATGGGCAAATCATGTTTCCAAATGGTTAGATATTTTCAGAAGATTTTATAAGCCTAATTCTTGAATCTCCTCTTATTGAGAAAAGCACTAAAATTCTTAATGGTGATGTCTAATCCTTGAAACTAGCAATAACCTTCACAAGGCTAGCAGTGATCTTCTGCAAAAAATATGTGCCTGATTGCATGTACTCCCCCTCCACCAAAATCAGCTATACACTGAACTTTCCCCCTACCTCTTTGAAGGAGTTTCTCAGAATTATCTGAAACACTGTCTCCCAAGCTAGAGTCCTCATTCACCCTGCAAAATCTTAGCTCACAACTCTCATGTACATTTTTTTCTCTGTCAACAGTGCATATCAACACAGAGAACAAAAAATAAACATATAACTCCATACAAAAGAAGCACACATGCTTTTCTTGTTTTTTTTTTTTTTTAACTCCATAATTTATAGTACAGTTAGGTATTTTCTTGTTATTGTTGAGTTATCAATCAATGCTCACATACTATACTTTTAATATTCCAGTTAGTTTATTGAAGCAACTTCCTCATAAATTCCAAAGCAACATATCTACCTACATTTTTGTGGTCAAAAAGTTATTCACATGGACACATCTGTGAACATGAAAACAATGGAAAAGCTATTCTTTAATTGCAGTGGCAATATAACTTGAGTACCATTATCCCAGAGCAATAATAGACAATAATTTCTACTAAACAGCATATTTTTGCCCTCAAGATGTGTTTCTTTTTTTTATAGCATTCTGGTATTATCATTAATATTAACTTATTTAACACGCTGAGAATTCCAAAATGAGTCTGAATTTTCTTTTATCTAGAATTAATATTGTTTCTTATAATTTATACTGTTGTTCTGGTCTGTTTTTCATGTTGAAAATGCTCTTTAAACATCAAGTGAACCTATGTTGTTCACTCATATTTAAGTGTAAGACACACACAAAAAGCTAACTGGAAACCATAACTGTAAGAAAGTGGAGGGACTTCCCATGTGGTCCAGTCGTTAAGATTCCACACTTCCAGCAGAGCACAGCCAAAACAAAGAAACAAACAAACAAAAATGATAATAATAAAATGCAAAAAAAGGAGGAGGAAACTTGACAGAAACTACAACTCTCAGAAATACTAGATTTCCTTGTCCCTGAATTTCTCTAGAAAGAATAATCAGATTTCCAACCTAACATAAATATTCATCTCACATTTCAATGGTAAAAGAAGGTTTACCATGGAGTTATTACAAAAATTCATTATATTGACTTGAGTAGCTCAGACTTCCTCTAGGTTATATGACACTAGACTTCAGAGTCCCTTTGGTGCTTTCTTTCTAGGTAATTCGAACTACTTCCAGTCTTCACTTCCTGGTGAGAAATGCCTTCTCCCTCTCTGGCATGGTAAAGAGGACCACAGGAACCAATTTCTAATGGACACATTTTAATGAGGGATGTCACCTGAGCAAGAATATATTTTACCTCACTGAAGGCAGTGCAGAGAACAGTGAAGATGGAGATAACCTGGAGAAAAGGAGTACTTAGCAAGTAAACGTCATGCCCTGTTAGCAAGTGATAAAGGCTTGTAATTAAGAGACAGGCAGTGAGAATGGAGATAATTTCCTTCCATTCATTTCATGTAGAAGTTGAAGTAATTGCATGCTGCTCAGTCCTTTCAGTCCTGTTTGACTCTTTGCAACCCTATGGACTGTAGCCTTCCAGGTTCCTCTGTTCAGGGGATTTTCCAGGCAAGAATACTGGAGTGGGTTTCCATTTCTTCCTTGAGGGGATATTCCCAACCCAGGAACCTGCATCTCCTGGATTGGCAGGCTGACTCTTTACCTCTGAGCCACAGAGGAAGCCCAGTTAAGTAACTGTGTCCATGTAATAAAGGCAGATTTTGGAGATGGTGGAACAATTATAAGCTTATATCTTTTTTGTGAATTCATTTGTATACATTTACTACAATGAGCATATGCTATTTATAATCAGAAAAAGAGGTAAAAATACTACAAATGCTATTTAAAAGCAGATTGTTAGCTAGGTTTCTAAACACATGGAATAAAATATTCCATTGTGAGGAGAAAAGGGCATCTTATAACTAAACTATAAATTCCTCTTTGTTACCTAATACTTTCCACTGTTGTTTGTTCTCCACAACAATCATTCACCTTCTGGATTTATCTATTTAAATAAACAGTTTGGTACCATGCACACTGTGTCTCTGATAATGTACTCAGTGCAAAAGAGCATTCAATTCCAAAGAAATCCAGAGTACTTGGAAAAAACAATTCTTAGATTTATTTTGTACTTTATTTAATACATATTCATTATGACAGATGACATTTTAGCAACGCTAAATGTCTAAGAATTTCAAACTGTTAGGGGAAGCACATTGACTGAAACCACCCACCCTGGCCAGGCACCATAGTAACTATTTGTATGAGTTGTTTTATGACAGGAAGTCCTGGTAAGGAACACAGAAAGAATAAGCCACCACCAACCAGAAGAGTTCAGGAAAGGTCAAAAGGAGACACCACATGTCCGACCACCTCCTAGAATCCTTCTCTTTGGCATCCATCTTGGCTGAACAAGGCGTGCACTGCCAGGAAGGACTCTGAGTCAGAATGATTGGCTAAAGACAACCCGGAAACTAATCCCATTACCATAAAACCCAATACTGTGAACCACATGGTGGAGCTATCCTCCTGGTTTCCCTTACCCTACTGCTCTCTATCTGGGTGCCCTTTCCCAGTAAAATCTCTTGCTTTGTCAGCAATGTGTCTCCTTGGACAATTCATTTCTGAGTGTTAGACAAGAGCCCAGTTTTGGGCCCTGGAAGGGGTCCCCCTTCCTACAAATTGGACTTGAATGAATACAAATTGAAACCAACATGGCATCTTACAGTTAAACTGCCTTCAGTGAAAAAGTAAAACTACAGAGCAATAAAGTGAGAGTTTTAAAAATTAGGTTTTTTATCCTTTAAGCTAAACAACAAACCATAATTCTTTACAGTTCAAGGTGAATAAAAATGTATTAAACACTGTAGGTATTTTTTAGTAGAAAATTGTTGATTTCATGGGCAATTATAACACATGTAGGTAATGCTCTCTAATCTCACTGTAATTATATGTCATGCTTCATAGAAAAATTTAATCACTATGGATGTAAAAGAAAGACTATTTGTCATCTCAGAAAGCAAGATGGGGCAACCTAGGTATAGCAGTTAATTTGTTTATCTTTGTGCAAGACCTTTGAAGATCAGAATTTTCAAGGCTGTGGTCAAAGAACCACTTATTTAACATACTACCGTGAGCAGATGTTGCCGGATTAAATTGCTACTAAATGTAATGGTGTGCTGCAGTCCGTGGGGTTGCACAGTTGGACATGACTGAGCAACTGAATGTTTTCTGAATGTTGAGCTTTGGGCCAACTTTTTCACTCTCCTCTTTCACTTTCATCAAGAGGCTTTTTAGTTCCTCTTCACTTTCTGCTATAAGGGTGGTGTCATCTGCATATCTGAGGTTACTGATATTTCTCCTGGCAATCTTGATTCCAGCTTGTGCTTCTTCCAGCCCAGCATTTCTCATGATGAGAAAACGAAGATCATGGCATCTGGTCCCATCACTTCATGGGAAATAGGTGGGGAAACAGTGTCAGACTTTATTTTGGGGGCCTCCAAAATCACTGCAGATGGTGATTGCAGCCATGAAA
>NW_011494708.1:12462050-12498675 GCF_000754665.1 Bison bison bison | reverse complement strand
TGGGGAAACAGTGTCAGACTTTATTTTGGGGGCCTCCAAAATCACTGCAGATGGTGATTGCAGCCATGAAATTAAAAGACGCTTACTCCTTGGAAGAAAAGTTATGACCAACCTAGATAGCATATTGAAAAGCAGAGACATTACTTTGCCAATAAAGGTCCATCTAGTCACAGCTATGGTTTTTTCAGTGGTCATGTATGGATATGAGAGTTGGACTGTGAAGAAGGCTGAGCACCCAAGAATTGATGCCTTTGAACTGTGGTGTTGGAGAAGACTCCTGAGAGTCCCTTGGGCTGCAAGGATATCCAACCAGTCTTTTCTAAAGGAGATCAGCCCTGGGATTTCTTTGAAAGGAATGACGCTGAAGCTGAAACTCCAATATTTTGGCCACCTCATGCTAAGAACTGACTCATTGGAAAGGACCCTGATGCTGGGAGGGATTGGGGGCAGGAGGAAAAGGGGACAACAAAGGATGAGATGGCTTGATGGCATCACCGACTGGATGGATGTGAGTTTGAGTGAACTCTCGGGGTTGGTGATGGACAGGGAGGCCTGGCGTGATGCAATTCATGGGGTCTCAAAGGGTCGGACACGACTGAGTGACTGAACTGAACTGAAACATAAACATCCACTGAAATTTCGGTTTAGAAGTACTGCCTTCACCTGTGAATACCTGTCTCCTTTTTATTGTTGTTGTTCAGTTGTTAATTTTCTCCTATGATTAGATAGAATTCTTGATACCACTATTGACTAAAAATACAGATTTGGCTAAGGAGAGAGAGAGATGTTTCCTCATTTTATTTTAACCTTAATATTTTTATAGTAGGTGTTCTGTTGGCTCACACGGTAATGAATCTACCTGGAATGTGGGAGACCCAGGTTCGATCCCTGAGTGGAGAGATCCTCTGGAGAAAGAAATGGCAACCCCCTCCAGTGTCCTTGCCTAGAGAGTTCCATGGACAGAGGAATCTGGTGGGCTACAATTCATGGAGTTGCAAAGAGTTGTCACAACTGAGTAACTAAGCAAGCATGCATGCACACATAGTAAGTATTTAGTAGAAAACACACACACACACGTATGTGAACCTGTACAGGTCAAACCTATGTTGTTCAATAGCCAACTGTACATATCCAGAAGAAATAAAAAGATGGGTTCAAATAAATATTTGTATTACAGTATTTATTGTAGCAATATTTATATTAGCCAAAAGGTGGAAACAATGTAAGTGTCCATCCACAGGAAAATGAATAAATGAAATGAGTAGTAATATATACATACAGTGGAACAATATTCAGCTTCAAAAAGGAATGTAGTTCTGATACATCCTACAGAAGGGATAACCCTTGAAAATATTATGCTAAGTGAAATAATATATGAAAAATCTAGGCAAATTCATAGAGAAAGGCAGTTGATTCATGACTGCCATGGGCTAGGGTGAAGTGGTATGGGGATTTACTATAAAAAAGTTACAGAGCATCTGTTTAAGATGATAGAAAATTTTTACATAGACAGTAGTGATGGTTGTATAAACACTGTGAATGTATTTAACATCAGTTAGTTTTACACATTAAAATAGTAAATTTATGTTGCATCAGTTCAGTTCAGTTCAGTCGCTCAGTTGTGTCCAGCTCTTTGCGATGCCGTGGACTGCAACACGCCAGGCCTCCCTGTTCATCACCAACTCCCAGAGTTTACTCAAACTCATGTCCAGTGAGTCGGTGATGCCATCCAACCATCTCATCCTCTGTCATCCCCTTCTCCTCCCGCCTTCAATCTTTCCCAGCATCAGGGTCTTTTCAGATGAAATGGTTCTTCACATTAGGTGGCCAAAGTATTGGAGTTTCAGCTTCAACAATCAGTCCTTCCGATGAACACTCAGGACTGATCTACTTCAGGATGGACTGGTTGGATCTCCTTTCAGTCCAAGGGACTCTCAAGAGTCTTCTCCAACACCACAGTTCAAAAGTATCAGTTCTTCAGTGCTCAGCTTTCTTTATAGTCCAAGTCTCACATTCATACATGACTACTGGTAAAACCATAAAATATATATTATGTTACATATGTTTATCATAATAATTTTTTAAATAGTTCAATTAAATACATGAGGAAGATCTTGAGAGGTCAACCAAATTACATAAACTGTGTGTTCCTAAAATGCTCTGTAAAACAGGAGAAAATCTTGTCTTGAAAAAGGAAGAGTTTGGTGTTTTGACAACTTGCAACTTATTAATTAGCTTTGAGGCACAGTATAGGCTACTAGCAAATTACTAAAAGAGAAAATGACACATTCTTTAGAATATAATGATTTTTAAAATCCTGATGTTATTAACTGGTTCATCATATATTTCTAGAGTGTAATATAAAACACGATTCAACCTAATTAATAAAATATTCATTTTAGTTCATGCTTTAGTCAGTAGTCAATAAATGTTTGTCAAAAGAGTAATTTAAAAATAAAATAAACCCTATAATAGGATATAAAATATAAGAGGATATATTTTTGTTGTACAAAAAAGCATGCCAAAGGGAACAGTGAATAGTGTGGAAATAATAAGAATTTCATGGTCCATAATTAATGATAAAATTCTAGCCAATAGATTATTTCCTTCTCTTACCTTTAAAGTTGTAATTGAAAGTGAAAATGAAAGTCCCTTGGTCATGTCCTAATCTTTGTGACCCATGGACTGTATAGTCCATGGAATTCTCCAGGCCAGAATACTGGAGGGGGTAGCTTATCCCTTCTCTATGGGATGTTGCCAACCCAGGAATTGAACTGATCTTTTACCCACAAATAAATAAATACACACACACACACACACACACACACGGGGACTTCCAAGGTGGTGTTAGTGGTAAACAACCTGCCTGCCAATGCAAGAGACTTAAGAGATGTGGGTTTGATCCTTGGATCAGGAAGATCCCCTGGAAGAAGGGCATGGAAACGCATTCCAGTACTCTTGCCTGAAGAATCCCATGGACAGAGGAACCTGGCAGGCTACAGGCCATAGGGTAGCACTGTTAGACACAAATGAAGTGACTTAGCACATACACACATGAAAGACAGATAGCACAGATGAGATACACAGATAGAGATTTAGATGTAGTTATAGATAGAAACACCTTTATGTCATTTCTTGCTCTGGTGGCAAAGAAGCTCTCAGGTTGAGACACATTAGCCATAATCAGCCTAGGCAGCTGAGCCATACCATGAAGGACAGCTGCTCTGAAAGAGCAGCTCGATCTGCAATGGTGTAGAGACATTGACTGAATGTACAGACACATACAAATCTGCATGACTCTTTGTGACCCCATGGACTGTACAGTCCATGGAATTCTCCAGGACAGAATATTGGAGAGGGTAGCCGTTCCCTTCTCCAGGGGACCTTACCAACCCAGGAATAGAATCCAGGTCTCTCACAATGCAGGTGGAATTTTTATCATCTGAGCCATCAGGGAAGCCTGTGAATGTGGGAGTGGATGTCAATTAAGCCATGGACTAATTTGGGACTGTTTTGTCCCATAGCACAATCTAACTTAAATTGAGTGATGCACATACAAAGAGATTCTTCTTCTACTTCTGATTTTTTAAAATGATTTATGTATTTATCACATTATGACTGAAATATTTATTTAGTCTCCTAGAGCCTGTGGTTCCATTAGTGCTAGATATATAAATACTGGAAAAGAGAGCAGGTAGGGATTTTTTTAAAATCAAATCTACATATATATTCAGTGGGTAATTACAAACAACTCCCTAATATATTGGGTCATTTACATGCTTTTCTTCAGTGCAAACAGATACTGAACAGATTATCTTATCAGGCTTTCTTACAGAAGCTAATATGCAGACACAAGGGTTGGATTTACTTTCTCTCATTTTCTTTTCTGGAGATCACTCACAATCTGGGCATGAATTGTATTGCTCCTCTGAGCTTATAATTTCTCATTTTGAGGTTCCAACCTCTTCTCAGATTTATCTTAATGTTTTCTGCCCTTAATTTATCACTCATTTCCCCATGCATATGCATGTAAAAAAGCATGTTTTATGTATGTTTGTTAAAAAGTTTGGATTTTGTAAACTACCCTAGAGACCATAAAGAAAAAAGCAAAATATAAAATTTCATGTGTCAAAACCAAAGTTATTTAACTTTTTCCTTCATGGAATGCCTATAAAATTTATGAAGTTGATTAAGAATAAGCTTTGAAAGTCTTTGGATAACTGTAAAAAAAGACAGAAGGAATGTGGTTAAGAGTAGATGAAACAGCCATTGGGATTTTTGCACCTCCCTGTCATGCCTTTCCTCCCTTCCCTCTCCCCATTGGTGACCACTGATTTGTTCTCTCTACATTTGGGAGTCTGTTTCCTTTTTGTATACTCACTAGTTTGTTTTACTTTTTAGATTCCATATATAAATGATATCATAAAAAAAAAGCAATCACAAAAAACTGATACTTTCTAATTACATCTAACGAGTTACTGCTAGTTTTTAATTACAGCTAAGTTTCCTTAGGGGAGAGTAAAGATTCTATGGAACAATAGAATCTTACTTTGGAAACATGTCTCTGCATTGTTAAAAGCACATTTGGTTATTTAGCACTGTTTTGTGAATGAATCATAGACAAAAAGTGAATGAAAACAAAACACAAAATCTGTATTTTTTCAATTTAGTTTTAAATTCAGATTTAAGTCAGTATCACAAATATTTTTACAGACAAAGCTATGAATAGCACAATTACAGGCAGAAAAACAGAACACTATAGAAAGCATCCTCTAGCTAAAATTAGACACTCAGTCCTAACTTTCTATCCTCCTCTGCACCCATTCAGGAACACAGCTTCTCCCATAAGTTTCCAAGACAGATTTCTGGTCAACGCATTCATCTCTTGTTGGATTTTGTACTAATGTCCGTTCATCTAGTCTTTTCACTTAATATGTCCTTTACACATCCTCTGCAGGTGCTCCGGTAAGATGAATCTCTTTTTCATATGTATAATTTTTCAGATTATCGTACAGGTTATTATGTTGTTATTGTTGTTGCTCGGTCACTCAGTTGTATCTGACTGTTACTTCATGGACTGCAGCATGCTAGGCCCCCCTGCCCTTCATTATCTCCCGGAGTTTGTTCAAACTCATGTCCATTGAGTCGATGATGCTATCCAACAATCTCATCCTCTGTTGCCCCCTTCACCTGCCTTCAATCTTTTCCATCATAAGGGTCTTTTCCAATGAGTCGATTCTTCACATCAGATAGCCAAAGTATTATATTTAACAAAATCTCCTGCTGTATACAGCAAATTCTTGTTGCTCATCTAATTTACATACAGTAGTTTGTATCTTTTAATACCATACTCCTAATTTATCCTTTTCCTCTCTCTTTCACTTTTGGTAACCATAATTTGTTTTCTATGTCTGTGAGCCTGTTTCTTTTTGTATAGATTTATTTGCATTATTTTTTAGATATAGTTTAAAATTATGTCAAAAAATAAACATAACCAATGAAGTGAAAGATCTATATGCTGAAAACTAGAAAACACTGATAAATAAATTGAAGATGACTCAAAGAAATGTAAAGATATCCCATACTTTTGGATTATTGGAAACAATATTTTTAAAATGGCTATACTATCCAAGATTTAACATGATTGCTATCAAAACATTCCCACAGAGACCCAGAATTGCCAAAGCAATCCTCAGGAATAAGAACAAAACTGGAGGCATAACTCTTCCAGATTTCAGACAGTAGTACAAACCTATTGTAACAAAAGCAGCATGGTATAAACACAAAAACCGATAACACAGATAAAGGGAACAGAATAAAGAGCCCAGAAATAAACCCACACAACCTATATTCAATTAATCTATGATGAAAGGGGCAAGACTATACAATGGAGAAAAGGCAGTTTCTTTAGCAAGTGGTATTGTGAAAAGTGGACAGCTACATGTAATTCAATGATATTAGAATACTCCCTTATACCAGATACAAAAATATATTCCAAATGGTTTAAAGACATAAATATAAGACACGATGCCACAGAATTCTGGAAGAGAACATAGGCAAAACCTTCTCAGACATAAATTGTAGCAATAGTTTTTTGATCAGTCTCCCATGGCAAAAGAGATAAAATCAAAAACAAATGGGATCTAATCAAACTTAAAGAGCTCTCTTGATTTGTTGTCCTCATTTCACTGATTTTCATACTCAAGAAGTTTTGCAAAGCTGGTCCTAATAAGCTTCTTTTTCATCTCTGGATTTTAACAACTTAAGAACAAGGATCTGGTGACACTATACGTTCTAATCAACTGATATTATATGGGCAAACAAAATAATATCCCATTCTTTTATTGAATATTTTTGTGGTCTTTATCTTCCTTTTCTTGCATGGAGTGCTGTTCTTTCTTATTTCAGTTGTATAAGGATCAGTGGTCTTGATATTTCAATTCCAAATGTGAAAGAACAATCCCCAAATGTCAATGTTAGTGTTTCTTTCCCTTGTATATAATATAAATCATGAATTTCAACTTTGATATAAACCATATTTTCCCCCAAATTTAGATCATATGATTCAGTTTTCTCATATTTAAAGATTTCACTGTAACAACATAAGATTAATCAGATAAAACTCATTAATATGTTAACCAGAAAATTATTCAATTAAATATAAATAAATCAAAGAAACATAAATATATTAGTTGAAATATATATATTGCACCTAATTCATTAGACCAATAGTATACAAATTATAGACATTATTTCAACCTGGGTTTCATTCTTTAGTTCATACTGCATGTTTGACTAAGAACACTTGACCAATAATCAGATGAAATTATAAAAGGCACTTATTTTTGAATCTGATTTCTGGAGGCACAAATACAACAGCACTGTTAGATACAGGTGTGGTATTTTGTTTGTGTGTTACAAGTAGTTTGAAATGGGACCAGCTACTTTCATTGACCTAATTTACTGAACATTAATTAAACAAGTAAATTTCAACCCACTGAATACATAGACAAGCAAGTAGTACTTATTTAGGTGACAGATGAGTCTCTGACCTAATGAAAGATTTTAGTAAATTATAAAGTATAGGTATTATAGGTTTTAATGAGTGATAAAGTTATATATTAAAACAAAGAAACATCAGGCCCTAAGCCCTCAAAAAAAGAAAATAGTAGAGTGAAAGAGAGGTAGCTGAATGAGCCTATTTTTTTTTTTAAGGGTGAGTAAACTGTAAGGCCTGTTACATATATTGACAACATCAAATAAAATAAATGGCCAGACTTTCAAAGGAATTGAGTGCGTTTACAAAGACACTTGTAACAGCATTCTCTGATTATGGAGAAAGACTTTAGTTTTCAAAGGACACTCTGGAAGCAGGGAAATCTCTAATTGCTTTGTAGAGTAGTTCAAATCACTGAGGCAGCATTGTGAATTCAGTATAAAACTGAACAATACTTTGTGGAATGAAAAGATGCTGAAGTGGTTGTTAACACAACCTGGCCTTAGAAACAACATAATACTAAAATTCTAGGAACTATGAAGACCATAGTAAATGGTAGAAGAAATAACTTTTAAAATGAATTTATGTTCTTATATAAATCTGTTTGAAAATTGGAAAATATCCGCAATACAGTTTTATAAATAGCATCAATCCAATTCATTGGTTCTAACTTTTTGATGTGCATAAACGTCATCTGGGTAACCAGATAAAATTTAGACTCCAAGCCTTCTCATTCCAAGAAATACAGATTAGCAGGTTTGGAATAGAACCAAATCCCCACATTTTACTGAGCACACTGTATGAATCTTTATATCTCACTTTGAAAACCTCTGCTAATCAGTCCAACACGTGTCAGGGAAAGAGAAAATGACATAAAAATCAACAAAGTAGTTCTTTTCTTAAATTGCATGGACATCACTTGCTGTAAGGCTATTATTAGGAGGGAAATGGACTAATCACCAAAGTGGCATAAGTGGAATTAATGAAGTTTGTTCCTTGGGTGAGATTCCTATTACCTGCATAAATCATTATAAAAATGTCCTAATGTGAAAATATCAAGAGATAATTCAAGAAATGCATTTCACTGAACAATGATACAAATCAAAGATAATCTAATAAAGACAGTAAAGTAGCAGAGTGACACACCATCTTGCCTATATAATAATAAATATATGCTGTTTTATTAGAGGGTTTTGTGGGTTAGTTTTATTTTATTGTATCGCATTTCACTTCTAAAATATTTCTAGGATGTAAGCAAGAATAAATAACAAGGAATGTTGGTCTTTTCTAAATTGTTTGAAGAAAAAAAAATTGCATTTTGGCATTCATATTGCAAAATCTCAGTTTTCCCAGTATCCATTTTGTAATTGCACTGAAAGCATCACAAAACATAGTTTTCTTCCCTATATTAGACATGGATATAATAAATTATTATGTTTTCTGGCCTCAATTCTTTCTTACCCCTAATCATAATTCAATCAAAAAAAATAATGATAGCAACAATTTCATAAGTGAGCCTGAGCACTCCTTATGGGGACAATCAGTGTTGGGCGAATCATCTTATTTAATCCTTATGCGAGCCTTTGACATAGGTACACTCATTATGTGTGCAATGCAAAGGAAAAAACAGTCCTAGATGGCATAAGCGATTTCCCCAATGTCACAGAGCTAGCTGACCATGTAGGAAGAGAAGTGGGTTGAATGTGATGTAAAATGCATCAGAATGTGAGACATGGGGCCTGACTTGTCTTCTTTCCTCAATTTGCTTCAAGCCAGGAATACTTTTTTTTGGAGGGCCTAGCATTTTTGATGGAAATGGGCTAGAAGTGATATATTAATAAGACATGGTCTCTCGCTTCAATGAATTCACAGCCTAGTCTGAGAAAAAGACACATAAAAAATGATTCTAAATGTAAGTAAAATTAATGTGATGCATGGGTTCTATAACAGAAATATTGTATGCTGTATTTGGAGGAACAGAACATATTTGATATTACTACGTGTGAGAGTACTCAGCTGTTGCAGTTTTGTCTGACTCTTTTGTGACCCTATGGAACGGAAGCTGTCAGGTTCCTCTGTCCATGGGATTCTCCAGGCAATAACACTGGAGTGGGTTGCCATGCCCTCCTCCAGGGGATCTTCCTGACCCAGGGATCAAACCCACATCTCTTATGTCTCCTGCACTGGCAAGCGGCTTCCTTACCACCACTGCCACCTAGGAAGCCCTTGCTATCACTCTGTGTGCTTAGTTGCTCCGTCGTTTCCTACTCTTGTGACCCCGTAGATCTGCTATCACTATATTGCTATTTAATTTGATTCTTTCACAAGAGATTGTTATTGAAAATGGTAGAAGCACTTTAGGCTGAAGGAAGAACAAAGGTAACCAAAACAACAGAAATCTTCTACCAATTACAACAATGAATATCAAGCATGAGTGCAGAAGGCAGTGTATTATCTATCTATTATTTTAATTCTATCAGCTTGGTCTTATTTTTCCAGGAAATTGAAATATAGAGATTAAAGAATTTGTCAAAGGTCGCCATCAAATAAGTGGTGTCACCAGGGATTGAGTCTAAGGAAGTCTGACTTCACTGCTCAAGCTCTTAACAACAGCACAGCAATTATTCCCACCTGAACACTTGGTTGACACACTTGGGGACCAGCAGAAGAGTACAATTAGATTCCAGTGATTTTGAAGAACATAATGTGAAATGAGGCTGAATACTGAGATTAGGAACAGATTGTGGATGGTCTAGTATGTCTTACTGCAGAATTTAGAATTCAGTCTATAAGCAATACTCAGTGACTGTTAAATATGAGAAACTTAATGACCAGATGCGTGCCTTAAAGAAGACAACTGTAAAGGCAGGATGGAATCATCAGGCAGCCTGAAAATTCTGGAAAATATGAAAGTAGTTTACATGTGAGTTTAAAGAATAAAGTCAAGGCAGTAGGAATAAATCCCCAGAAACAGAATTGCTTTAAATGGCATTATAATGACAGAACTGATCGGAATCTGCCAATCTATTTTATGTGCAGAAAGCGATTCAAGGGTAGTTCATTACACTAGCAAAAGCCTGTAAGAGTTTACTTCATAGCAAGCCTTGCCTTACAAACATTCAGCCAATTAATCCTCTTAAAGCCCTAAGAGGAATATTCCATTATTACCCATTATACAAGTGAAGAAACTGAGGCAAAGAATACCTAAATATTTTGCAACAAATCTTTCAGCTAGTAAGAATTAGAGCAAAATTTGAACTTAATTAACTTATTTCATTAGAAGGATTGAAACTGATATTTGCAAAACAAGTAATATGTTGTTATGCCTTAGAGAATATAATTTAAAATAGGATATTATTCATCATAATTATGAGAGATGTATTACAGGTGGAAACTGGCAGGTTGCCCAAATGCAACCCTCACCTTTGATCTGTCTAAATTTGGCAAGCTTAGTTGTAACCCTGTCTTTAAGGCAGGGGAAACTGATATCACCATGCCCCCAAAGTAATCAAATTTAAGAATTCTAATTCACAATAAAGCTTATGAGAAAAGGATACACACTATCACAATGTCAATTCACGTTTTATAAGGAGAAATACAATTCTCAGAATCAGATCAGCTTTACCATCATTCTCTCATTCTGACAGGCTTTATGGAAAGTCAAATTATAATTGGAGTTTTTCTCAGTGAGCATGGAAATGATGCAAATTTATTTATTTATATGACACACGAGCAATATCAGGCTCTGTTAGCCCAACATGCCATACTCCATGATTGGGATTTGCCTACAAGGAAGATAAGATTTCCAAATTAACCCTGAGAAGGACCCTCTCCCAGGTGGAGTCTTTGTATAGTGATGCCAGTATGTATACAGGTGACTCTCTTTGCTGAGCAACACCATCCATAATGACTTATGCATGCATATAAATGTGTAACTACATATTTAAATATCATTTCACATAGTACGTGTGCTACATATATGCACTGCAATATATACAACTATATATAATATATAAGATAGTCATTCACCTAAAAAACTGGTATTCACCCATCTCTATTTTTCTCCTTTATATGATAATTCAGAGTGCAATGTCAAGTTCCCAGTCTTATTCCCTCATTTCCAAAAGCTTACTGGGTGAAGTAACTTTTTACCCTGGGATGTACCATTTATGATTATGTCCATTTTAGAGATGCTGATATTAAAATGTTTGAGGGGTTATCCATCTGAAAAAAGTCAAATAGGAATTTTGAAATTTAAAACTGCAAGCAAACCCCAAGCAGAATGATAATAATTATCAGATTTAATTAAGACAATAATATTATAATATTAGCTCTTAAAAATTGCACATCAAATGTTTCCTAATATTAATAGGGTAATGTCTCAGACTCAAGAAACATATGCTATCTACATTGTTAAACAAAAGAAATATTCACCTGCATGATGGGATTAAAAAGTGATTAGATGTTTGGCAAGGTTTAGAACTCCAGTTCCCTAACCCTCATACCTCTGTCAGTAAAGAATCTGTCTTCAATGCAGGAGATCTGAGTTTGACCCCTGGGTCAAGATGATCCTCTGGAGAAAGAAATGGCAACACACTCCAGTATTCTTGCACGGAGAATCCCATGGACAGAAGAGCTAGGCAGGCTACAGGACATGGTAACTCAAGAGTCGGAAAGGACTTAGCAACTAAACCACCACCACCAGAGCTCTAATTAATCTCTTAAAGAGACAGGTAACATCTAATACATCATAATATCAAGGGTTTAGTTATCATTATTATTTTACTGTGGCAAATTTATATTATACATCTCATAATGGTAATCAATTGCCCAATTATGTGTGGTCCAAGATTAAACCCATCATTTTACTATACACATGGGTAAGCAGAGTTTTAAGACTTTTAGAAGGAAAAATGCAGCCAAGAAAAAATCATTACCTATAAATGTTTCTTTTTCAACAAATGTCAGTTGTGAGTCTCAGTGAACTCTGGGAGTTGGTGATGGACAGGGAGGCCTGGCGTGCTGCGATTCATAGGGTCGCAAAGAGTCGGACACGACTGAGTGACTGATCTGATCTCATCTGATCATCAGCCTACTTCTCTCATATTTATGAATCATAATGTAGTTACTGTTGTGAAAAGAATGAATACCTACTACTTGTGTTTTATAAGAGGGTAATATTTTTGTGGTGCTGGAGAAGACTCTTGAGAGTCCCTTGGACTGCAAGGAGATCCAACCAGTCCATTCCAAAGGAGATCAGTCCTGGCTGTTCTTTGGAAGGAATGATGCTAAAACTGAAATTCCAGTACTTTGGCCACCTCAAGCGAAGAGTTGACTCATTGGAAAAGACTCTGATGCCGGGAGGGATTGGGGGCAGGAGGAGAACAGGACAGCAGAGGATGAGATGGCTGGATGGCATCACTGACTCGATGCACATGAGTTTGAGTGAACTCCGGGAGTTGGTGATGGACAGGGAGGCCTGGCGTGCTGCAATTCATGGGGTCACAAAGAGTCAGATACGACTGAGTGACTGAACTAAACTGAACTGAAGACACATATTTGGTGCCAAGATTCTTGAACCAGAACCTTCCTAAAAAGATAAAAAATAGTGACAACTCAACTGTGTTGAAGGTCGGAATGACTGGATTTAATGAAAAGAGTTTCATAGAAGTTATTTCCATTTTATTTTCTATACTCTAATCAATTATATGCATGGTAAGTAATAACATCAGTTCTAGAGATTTGGTCTCTAGATCATATCAGGTGGTTATTTAAAGTTGCTTCATTGGCAAACATTAATATTTCAACATGTGACTGCATTGTATCACCTACTTAGGTGTGGAAATGAACAGTAACTCAGAATCAATGCACACTTGAAAATATATACTCTGAGTTATACATGATAGTGTATGATTGGAGAAATACTTGTATTCAAAAAGCATTTGCCATCATCTTGTTAATAGGCCTTATTGCTTTAAATCTTCAAGGAATGCAAATAACTGATAATTCTACATTTATTGAGGAAATCTCCAGTGACTTACTTCAGTTAAATGTTCCAACAGGCATGTTTAGCACTACTTTTGGGATTGGTAAAATTCCAGAAGTCTGTAAATTAAAGTTCTGCAGAGTGCTATCAAATATGCATAATGAAGCCCCAGATGTAAATTAAGAAGATTTATATGGCTGCATTCTGCTTACGTTATTCAATAGCAATGCCTCATAGGCTTTTATGAAGCAAATGAAGTGTTCTTTTTCTTGAATTCCACTTTAAATGGTCACTATGGATTCATTCTTACATTACTTGATTCATGCATTATAGGATGAATTGTCATTTTAAATCTACAATTCATCCTAAAGGTTTATCACAAAACACAGTCAAATTATATGGTAATCCATGCATACCATTGCAAAAAAGCTATATAAACAACTCAAGTAGATTTAGAGATAAATGAACATCATTTATACTGATGACCTTTCCAAACATGATTCAGGAATTATGATGTGGCATCCAACAATTCCCTTGTCATTTTAGACTTAGAGATGTTCATCTTGCCGTATTCACTCTGAAATTTGAAAAATGTTATAAGCTTGATAAGTAACACTAAGATCTATTAAGAGGAATATATGAATTTTATCTAGATAGAGACAATTTACCACCATATATAATTCTGTTGATAAGATAGGCATGTATCCTAATACTGGAAGCCTAGGTTCTTGAAAACATACATTATTTTATATAACAGTTAAGTGACAAAATAGCATCTAAGTCTTCAGATCATACTTTGTAGTTAGAGTAAAGGCATTTGAAAAGAAGAATAGAGACAAATAGGAAATTTTGGCATTCCTTCCCTAGTAGCTCAGACAGTAAAGAATCTGCTTGCAATGTGGGAGAGCTGGGATTGATCCCCAGATGGAGAAGATCCCCTGAAGAAGGGAATGGCTACCTACTCCAGTATTCTTGCCTGGAGAATTCCATGGACAGAGGAGTCTCCTGGGCTTACAGTCCATGGGGTGGCAAAGAGTCAGACACGACTGAGCTACTAACACTTTCATTTTAAGGAAGCTATTAGAAAAACTTGTAACAAAAATGTACAGGAGAAGGATGTCCATTGGAATTAAGAAGTTAATTGTGAAGATTAAAAAGAAATGTCTAACAAGTTTAGACCTATGCATATCTTCAAATGTTTATGTCTGCATGCATTGGAAAAATGAATGTTATGTTCAACTTAAAAGGATTGGATTGTTCTCTAACCAAAAACTAAATTTTACTGGCACAAATTAGAAATCAGTTTTGTCTAAGAATCTTTTTATTTCCAACTTATTTCAGGGCATGGCAAGCATGTCAGAAATAATTTCATATTGAGTATTATAAATAAAAAAAAAGGACAAGGCAGGGTGAATAACTGTAAAAATCCATTAATATCAAAGCTTGTTCATAAGCTTTAAATACTGACACACATACTTTTCATTTAAATTTTTACTCTTACACATAAACTACTGTCTCTTTGATTCATTGTAAATGTTTTATTTGCTTTCATTTTGAAGAAAGGTCTTCATCACTGTGGCAAGAAGGAATAGGTGAGAAAGCTTATTATTGTAACCCTCTCTTCAATTGACTCCATCTAAACGAGACTATCTTGACAAGATCATTATTCATTAAAGTCCAGTTTAACTTTAAAAAGAAGAGTGACCTTAACATTTAGATTAAAGGGTTTATTTTAAATTAAAACTTCAGTTCAGTTCAGTTCAGTCACTGAGTTGTGTCAGACTCTTTGCGACCCCATGAATCGCAGCACGCCAGGCCTCCCTGTCCATCACCAACTCCCGGAGTTCACTCAGACTCACGTCCATTGAATCAGTGATGCCATCCAGCCATCTCATCCTCTGTCATCCCTTTCTCCTCCTGCCCCCATTCCCTGCCAGCATCAGAGTCTTTTCCAATGAGTCAACTCTTCACATGAGGTGGCCAAAGTACTACAGTTTCAGCTTCAGCATCCTTCCCTCCAAAGAAATCCCAGGGCTGATCTCCTTCAGAATGGACTGGCTGGATCTACTTGTAGTCCAAGTTACATGATTAATAAAATGAGAGTGATATAACTTAGGCTTTTTGTTGGGTACCTTACTCTTCTAGAAAGAGATTACAATGTTTATAGTTAGGGATCTGGTTCAGACTGAGTATTACCAGACTTTGCATTGTTATAGCCACAATGATTTGTAACAGGAGTTGGACTGCTGCTGCTGCTGCTGCAAAGTCGCTTCAGCCGTGGCCAACTCTGTGCAACCCCCACAGAAGCAGCCCAACAGGCTCCTCTGTCTCTGGGATTCTCCAGGCAAGAATCCTGGAGTGGATTGTCATTTCCTTCTCCAATGCATTCATGCATGCCAAGTCGCTTCAGTCGTGTCCAACTCTGTGCAATCCTATGGACAGCAGCCCTCCAGGCTCCACAGTCCACAGGATTCTCCAGGCAAGAATATTGGAGTAGGTTGCCATTTCCTTCTCTCAGAGTTGGATTAAGTCAGCTTAAAGATTCTGAGAATATTTGGTAAATGAACTGGAAAAAAA
Source organism: Bison bison bison (assembly GCF_000754665.1). Lineage (NCBI taxonomy): Eukaryota > Metazoa > Chordata > Mammalia > Artiodactyla > Bovidae > Bison > Bison bison. The sequence continues at coordinate 12,483,115 of NW_011494708.1, read as the reverse complement.
TATCATTTTCACTTGATAGTCTTTGTCTTGTAAGGAGAGATCAGAATTTTTATGCTCATTAGAAGAGACAGAGACAGTAAGAGAGACAGAGAGAGCAGTAAGACAGAGATGCCGAAAGAGAGAAAAAGAGATAGAAAGAGAGAAAGAGTTAAAGCTATGAAAAACAACAACACAAGATCATTGTATGTGATGGTTAACTTTATATGTCAACTTAGCATGGCTATGCTGTCCAGATATTTGGTCAAACATTATTCTGCAAGTTCCTGTGAAAGTGAATTTATATACTACCATCAAAATCAGCCGATTATGAGTAAAGTATATTACCCTCCATTACGTGGATGAGCCTCATTCAATCCATTGAAAACCTTAATAGAAAAGGACTGACGACTCCTGAGCAAGAAGAGATTATGCTAGCAGACTATTTTTGGATTTGAAATTCAACTCTTCCTTGAGTTTTCACACACCCTGTTGGTTCTGTTTTTCTGGAGAACCTGGCTAATACATCATTGTATTTATTGTTTAATCAATGACTGAAACCATATTCACTTCTGGCTTCTCAGTTACTTCAGGCCATTAAATTTCCTTTTTGTTAATAATTTGCCTTGATTTTCTCTTACTCATAGATGAAGGAATCCTGATGTAGTTTATATATCTCAAAAGAATCAGAGTAAGAAGAAAAGGGGAAAGTTCTTAACTGATAAATGCTAACATGTCTATAAAATGTCAAAGTAAAATAAGCTTACTCTCTGAGCCTCAGCTTTTCCATCTACAAAATGAATATAATTATAAATAATTATTTTATGATATAAAATGAATATGTGTGGTAGTGTTTTATAAACTCTAAAATGCCATAAATACACTATATTATGTGACCATTTCAAGAAGTCTGGGGTTTTACTTTCTTTTTATTTAAAATATTTTAAAGTATCATTTTATTAGTATTATGCTTCTTTGTAAAGTTCACAGTTTAAATAATATAAAATATTAGAAACACTGTAAGGAATCTCTAAAATAAATGGGTGGTTGAATAAGACAATCTGTGTGGTATATAATAAAGTCATTAATTGGATTTTTATGTAATGGTGAGAAAGTTAAGTAAGCAGCCTATAGATTTTATTCTCGTAGGTAATACAGTTGTGCTTTTTCTTAAAGTATGTTTCTGTGTTGTACACCAGCCTCTAGAAATTTTTCTGCAGATAAATAAAGCCTGTATGGATGTATGAAGCATTTCAATATGCTGTATGAGATGGCTTTTCTAAGAAGTCTTCTAATTTTAAAAATCTGCTTTAAGTATGTTAAATCCATATGTTCCAACTTTATATAACCACAGATATTTTTATTCAGATGATATACTGTATCATCTTCTGGAATCATGTTACAGAAAGCTCAGTGGAAAACCACAACTTAGTGGTAGGTCTGTTTTCATTCTGGACAAGAATTCAGTGGCAAACCTGGAAACACATAATTCTCCCCCATTACAGATTTCTATAGCACTCAGATTATATTCTACTCTGATACATTCACTAAGGAGTAAAGGGGAAAAAAAGGAAACTCAAGGAATAAAAGAAAAATTTGAAGGAATAAACACAAAAATTGCATTGTTCTTTCTGTGTGTTATATGTCTATGGAAAGAAATATAAGAGGAAAAAACAATAGGTAAGTAAGCCAGGTATTGTTAGTAGGACTCAGGTTTCTGGGGAAGAAAATTAGATATGATTTTTAAATACAGAGCTTACAGAAGCACAAAATTGATTAGTAAATACTGTAGCATTTCTTCCCAGTCTACTTAAAGCAACACTGCATATAGAAATTGCCTCTCAAATTATTTATCACCATTCAGGTTTGTTATCAAAATTATTTTCAAATTTTAAGTGATATTCCATATAATTACAGAAAAACATTTTTTTCAAAATACAGATATATTAGATATTCTTGTTATGTTTATGTGTGTATACATATATACTTGCATGGGAATTATACTTTTTTTATAAAATCATGCTTAGTGATTTTATTTCTTCTTTTTTATGTTTTAAATTCAATCAATCAAAGTTGAGTTAAATTCTCTCTTTTGGTAATGATAACCCCCAGTAAGTTAACATGATTGCTGTATTAGTCACATATATTCAATAAAATGATGCCACACATCTAGCCAGTAGCATGAGTATACAAAAATCCCAAGATTCCCAAGAAATCTAAACATTTAATTCAAGAGTACCCTGTTTCGACAGTCATACAGACTGACTACCAATGTTGGGTCTCACTAGTCAACCTACACAGGGAAGGTGATGAGATTTTCAAATCAATACTATCCTACCCACAGTTGAGAACTTTTAGAGCTTATGCAATAACTATGTTCAATGTCAATACAGATTTTTTTCTTAAATTTTAATAATTGATATAATTTGATCATGAAAAAAGCCACGTGTTGTTAGTATGGATATTATTTTCTATTTTTTTCTTAAATTAGCTATGGAATGAACCATAGTCACCTTCCTAATGAGTACTACTGAGTCGATGAGGGGAGAGAATTTCAAAATGAAATTTGTGAAGTGTTTATTTTTTTAAAGTAGAATATAATTCAAATTTAAAAATTACAATCAATAATCTGAATCATATTTCTAAAAATTAATGAGACTATAGATATGCAGGTGCTTTGTGAATTAAGTTTCTAATGGATTCCTTGGTGGCTCAGTGGTAAAGAATCTGCTTATAATGCAAAAGACATGGGTTTGATCCTTGTGTTGGGAAGACTTCCAGGAGAAGGAAATGGCAACCCACTCCAGTATTCTTGCCTGGGAAATGCCATGGACAGAGGGGCCTGGTGAGCCATAGTCCATGGGGTCACAAAGTGTTGGACATGACTTAGTGACTAAACAACAGCAAAGAACACTTAAGATGGTATTTCATTTAGCATTTAGATGTAATGAGTTGATACAGTAACGCCAATTGCCTCAGGGACTGCATGATGTGTGTATATGCATGTATCTTTTAATTGAATGCATGCAAATAACTTTGCTGGGACTTGTAAATATAGTTACTATTACTTTGGCTTCAGTTCTTATTCTGCTTCGTAGAAGAAGCTGAGGTTGAATGGTTCTAAGAAGACCTACAAGATGTTTTAGAACTAACACCCCCAAAAAAGTCCTTTTTGTTATAGGGGACTGGAATGTAAAAATAAGAAGTCAAGAAATACCTGGAGTAACAGACAAATTGGCCTTGGAGAACAGAATGAAGCAGGACAAAGGCTAATATATTTTTGCAAAGAGAATGCACTAGTCATAGCAAACACCCTCTTCCAACAACACAAGAGAAGACTGTACACATGGATATCACATGGTATGTCAATACCATGGTGGTCAATACCAAAATCAGACTGATTATATTCTTTGCAGCCAAAGATGGAGAAGCTCTATACAGTCAGCAAAAACAAGACTGGGAGCTGACTGTGGCTCAGATCATGAATTCCTTATTGCCAAATTCAGACTTCAATTGAAGAAAGTAAGGAAAACCACTAGACCATTCAGGTATGATCTAAATCAAATCCCTTATGCTAATACAGTGGAAGTGAGAAATAGATTTAAGGGACTAGATCTGATAGACAGAGTGCCTGAAGAACTATGGACAGAGGTTTGTGACACTGTACAGGAGGCAAGGATCCAAACCATCCCTAAGAAAAATAAATGTAAAGTGGCAAAAGGGTTGTCTGAGAAGGCCTTAAAAATAGCTGAGAAAAGAAGAGAAGCAAAAAGCGAAGGAGAAAAGGAAAGATATACCTATTTGAATGCAGAGTTCCAAAGAATAGCAAGGAGAGGTAAGAAAGCCATAGTCAGTGAATAAGACAAAGAAATAGAGGAAAACAATAGAATGGGAAAGTCTAGAGATCTCTTCAAGAAATTCAGAGATACCAAGGGAATATTTCGTGGAAAGATAGGCTCAGTAAAGGACAGAAATTATATGGACCTAACAGAAGCAGAAGATATTAAGAAGAGGTGGCAAGAATAAACAGAACAACTATATAAAAAAGATCTTCACAACACAGATAATCATGATGGTGTGATCACTCACCTAAAGCCAGATATCCTGGAATGTAAAGTCAAGTGGGCCTTAGGAAGCATCATTATGAACAAAGCTAGTGGATGTGATGGAATTCCTGTTGAGCTATTTCAAATCCTAAAAGATAACGCTGTGAAAGTGCTGCACTCAATATTCCAGCAAATTTGGAAAACTCAGTAGTGGCCACAGGACTGGAAAAGTCAGTTTTCCTTCCAATCCCAAAGAAAGGCAATGTCAAAGAATGCTCAAACTACCGCACAATTGCACTTATCTCACATGCTACAAAGTAATGCTCTAAAATCTTCATGTAAAGCTTCAACAGTATGTGAACTAAGAACTTCCAGATGTCCAAGCTGGATTTAGAAAAGGCAGAGGAACCAGAGATTAAATTGCCAACATTGTTGGGTCATCAAAAAAGCACCAGAGTTCCAGAAAAACACCTACTTCTGTTATATTGACTATGCCAAGCCTTTGACTGTGTGTGTGGATACAACAAACTGTGAAAAGTTCTTCAAGAGATGGGATTACTGGACCACCTTACCTGCCTCCTGAGAAATCTGTATGCAGGTCAGGAAGCAGCAGTTAGAAATAAACATGGAACAACAGACTGGTTCCAAATCATGAAAGAAGCACATCAAGGCTGTATATTGTCACACTGTTTATTTCAGTTATATGCAGAGTACATCATGAGAAATGCTAGGCTGAATGAAGCACAAAGCTGGAATCAAGATTGCTGGGAGAAATATCAGTAACCTCAGATATGCAGAAGACACCACCCTTATGGGAAAAAGAAAAGAAGAACTAAAGAACCTCTTGATGAAAGTGAAAGAGGAGAGTGAGAAAGTTGTTTTAAAACTCAACATTTAGAAAACTAAGATCATGGCATCTGGTCCCATTATTTCATGGCAAATAGATGGGGAAACAATGAGAGACTTTATTTTTGCAGACTCCAAAATCACTGTAGATGGTGCCTGCAGCCATGAAAGTAAAAGATGCTTGCTCCTTGGAAAAAAAGTTATGACCAGCCTAGACAGCATATTAAAAAGCAGAGACATCACTTTGCCAACAAAGGTCCATCTAGTCGACGCTATAGTTTTTCCAGTAGTCATTTATGGATGTGAGTGTTGGACTATAAAGAAATCTGAGCACCAAAGAATTGATGCTTTTGAACTGTGGTGTTGGAGAAGACTCTTGAGATTCCCTTAGACTGCAAGGAGATCCATCCAGTCCGTCCTAAAGCAAATCAGTCCTGAATATGGGAGTACTGATGCTGAAGCAGAAACTCCAATACTTTGGCCACCTGATGCAAATAACTGACTCATTTGAAAAGACCCTGATGCCGGGAGAGATTGAAGGCATGAGGAGAAGGGGACGTGGGGGATGGATGGCATCACAGACTCACTGGACATGAGTTTGAGTAAAGTCCTGGAGTTGGTGATGGATAGGGAGGCCTGGCCTGCTGCAGTCCATGGGATCCCAAAGTGGGGGACATGACTGAGCAACTGAAGTGAACTGAACTGAACCTCACATAAATTTATTAAACTCCTTGACCCTCATCTCCTTGATATGTAAAAGGGAGAGTCAAAACTAACTAAATTTTGGTTGATTCATTTGGAGATCATGCAATCTAAAAAGTAAAAAAGATTATCACTTATTAGATTACCTAGGATAGAGTAGTTCCATAAAACCATTTTCTCGATGAATTGTTGGACACACGTATTCACCTGGATATTGTTGAGATATAAATGAGTATTTTTTGAAGCATATAGTGAAATAAATTAGAATATATGTTTTTCATGGTATCAGTACTCATTCTGATACTAATCAGTACAGTGAACACCTATCACCTCTCTGAACTTACTGTCTATTTCTCCTGCTTTATTCCCTTTGCTGTAGCCCATACTTGTCTTCTTAATGCACTGGGAGTGTTCCAAGTGGACCACATATATGCCTGCCTCAGATATTTGAATTAAACTCCTTTTTTAAATTGAGGTATTGTTGATTTACAATAATTCAACTCTTCCTTTTATTTAAACCAAGGTCCACAAACTTTTCTGTAAGGTACAATAGTAATCTTTTTTTCTTCCTGTGTTTGCAGACAATATGGTCTTTGTAGCAACTCTGCTTCTAAAAGCAGTCATAGGTAATATGTAACAATAGATGCAACTGTTTTCCAATGAAACTTTACTTACAGAATAGGCTGGAGTAGGAGGAGTAGCTGGAGAAGGCAATGGCACCCCACTCCAATACTCTTGCCTAGAAAACACCAGGGTGGGGGAGCCTGGTAGTCTGCAGTCCATGGGGTCGCGAAGAGTCGGACACGACTGAGCGACTTCACTTTCATGCATTGGAGAAGGAAATGGCAACCCACTCCAGTGTTCTTGCCTGGAGAATCCCAGGGACAGGGGAGCCTGGTGGGTTGCCGTCTATGGGGTCTCACAGAGTCGGACATGATTGAAGTGACTTAGCAGTAGCAGCAGCAGGAGGAGTAGCAGGCAGAAGGTTAGGTGCTATATGAGGTCTGCAGGCCCTGGTTTGTTGATCCTTGGCTTAGACTGCTTTCCTTTCAGATATCTGCATGACTTGCTCTCTCCCTTTCTCTAAGTTTTTGTTCAAATTCCACCTTTTCAAGTCTATCCAGAGAAATCCACTTACAATCGAAAAAGACTCCACCCCTCACTGGGCTTCCCATGTGTCTCAGTGATAAAGAATCAGCCTGCTAAGCACGAGACACAGATGACACAGGTTCAACCTCTGGGTCAGGAAGATCCCCTGCAAAAGGGTATAGCAACACACTCATTCTTGTCTGAACAACCCCATGAACAGAGGAGCCTGGCGGCTACAGTCCATGGGGTTGCAAAGACTCTGACACGACTGCAGCTACTAAGCACGCTCGCACCACCACTCACCAACACAAACTTTCCCCTTCCTTAATTACATTTTATTCAAAGCAATTATCATCTTCCAAAAGACTTTACTGGGTTTTGTTTTAAATTATCTGCATCTTATTAGAATATTCCATGAAGTCCAGAATTTTCAATCTTCTTTTTCTTTCTCTTTCTATTCAATGTTGTATCCCCAGCATCAAGTACAGTACCAGACTCATAGTAGAGGTTCAATAAATATTCACCCTAATTTTTGGAATCTGATGTGAGGTCGGTTAACACTATATAAAGAATATCTTGAAGGAAGAAAGAGAGGGAGAGAAAGGAGAGGAGTAGTGATTTGTATTTAAGACTGCTAGGGCAGCGGCAGTGGAATTGCTAACCTGCTCTAGCACGTGCTTTTGCTGCCAGGTTCAATGATGCTTGCTACTGCACTGTAACCTGAAGTTTCTTATCTGTTAAATGATGACACCCATTGAATGCGTTCAATTATTCGGTAACAAATAATCAGTACTAACTTTCTTTCTTGATGATATTTCAAATCTTCCCTCAGGATATTATTGGGAATCCACTAAGAAAGCAGTGCCTTTTCAAAGAATGCCACAGATGCCAGAAGTTGGGAAATAAAAGATAAGAGGAGACTTTTCTGGAAAACATCATTGATGTAAGGATAAGGGTTATGGTGGCATGTTCTTTTACCCTTTTCTTCTGATGATATTCCTTTACAGTCCATGGTTATTTGTATGGGTTGTTATAGAGTGGGAAAAAAAATCTGGATTTGAGTGATATGGAGTAACATTTGAAATATTTTTTTCTCTTGTTTAGAAAGCCTATTTTGAAGTGGATTGGCATCATCAAACAAACAAAATGTCTGAAGATTCTTGTGACTGATGTACCAGCACGAGATTCTCAACCCTGCTAGAATCTTGGGGAAGTGAGGGGATGTAGAGGACTGTGATTCTAGAACACAGCAAATGTGATTCATTTGTAGACATTTGGGGTGATCCCTTAGCTCCTTTTCTTAATAAACTGCTTGACAAATAGAGTTCTCAGAGTAATGAAAATAAACTCACAGTAATTATGATTATTTTATGGTCAAAGTAGAAAATCCCCTATAGATAATAAACTTCTGCTTTGTTTTATGAAGAAATAACAACACTGTGACATGTAATTTTAAAAATTATTATTTGAGCCAAAACTCATACATACTGTGCTATTTGTTAAAGTCTAAATATGGTGTTATTATTTAAAATAAATAATTGAATTAAAAATAAACTAGATATTAATTGCAGCAGATATTAATTGCAAAGATGAAAATAATGAAAGAGAAGAATTGCATATTTGAGATATTATTTAAAAATGAAGAATTAAAAGTAAATAGAGTTATATGACCTCAAAGATTCATTCTTATTGTATTATTCTACATGCCTTTATTTGAATAACTATGACTTTTCAATAAAGTGTTTATTTAACTAAAATGGAATATTGGTCATTCCCACTTTTTCACATAACTCTATTTTAATGAACAAAACAAAACTTTAAAAATTCATTGAATGAACACAGAACAAATTAACATTCCAGATAAACAACTGTTAATGAGAGCTATAATGTACTGCACAAAACAGAAATCGTGGATCAAAGGGGTAGACGGTAAACACAGTTTTGAACCGATATCAACTGAAAGATGTACTGGCAGTGTCCATAAAAATCAGCACAACTGAACTGAGCATTAAGGATTCATCCCGAAATCTAAAGTCCAGATACCTAGAAGACAGTTAAGACTTTCCTTATTCATTTATATGTTTAACATAAGCAGTCTTGCATTTTATATATCCTTACTAGAAGGATATGTCAAATGTCATTCACATGGTTTAATTTAAAACTTAGACAAATAAAGGAATATTAAAATTCTTTCCTATCAAGGTCTTGTTTTTGGCTGTCTACTACAGATACTGTTTAAACTTAATTAAAATGGATATGCCATAGTTCTTTTAGTAGTATGCAAATGCATACACTATGAGGGCTTACCTTGTAGCTCAGTTGGTAAAGCAGCTGCCTGCAATTCAGGAGACCTAGGTTTGATTCCTGGGTCAGGAAGATTCCCTGGAATCATTGCATTATATCACCAAACATGTTCTGACATATGACTTCAAGAGTTTTACCATTGCACTAGCCCCAAGCATCCAGTATCGTGCACTGAACCTGGACTGGCATCTCGTTTCATACATGATATTTTACATGTTTCAATGCCATTCTCCCAAATCTTCCCACTGGGACGACACAGAGGGATGGTATGGGGAGGGAGGAGGGAGGAGGGTTCAGGATGGGGAGCACATGTATACCTGTGATGGATTCATTTTGATATTTGGCAAAACTAATACAATTATAAAGTTTAAAAATAAAATAAAATTAAAAAAAAAAAGAGTTTTACCATTCATACTGGTTCATCTGAAGGACAGAGCTATAATCTACTTCTTTCTAAGAATGATAATAGTCTAACATTTCTATGAAGACAGGTCGTAATTAAACTAAATTAAAATTAAAATTTTAATTGAAAAAGGATTTTTACATTGTCACATTAAGAATCCTTTCAATTTAGGGTAGTGTCAGATTTCTTTATTTATTTTGAGGATGTGCCTTTTTCTTAAGGATACTTCTCAACTGCATGATAATAATGTAATATTTTAATCTCATTGACACTGGTAAATATTATGATTAGCTAGATATGTCTTTAGTTCTGCAGTTAAAATGTACATTTACTGAACAGCAAACCAATTTCATTTACTGAAACCAAACTTCAGTCATGATTATGAACCTATTTAAAGGAAGAGAGGACTGTTTAAGTGGCCATGCAGGGAAGATTTAAGTGAAAAATGTATACATTTACAATGACTCATTGACCCCTTTCCAATAAATTAAACTTAATTTTAAACACTACTTTTAATGTATCATGGAAAATTTGAAATGAGGAGAACTATGATAAAACATGTCTGGATTTTTAATACGCAGTTTATCTGTTATGGTAAAAGAACCCTACTTCAGTACAAAAAAATTATTTGCAAGTTTGTCTTATAATTGTGAATACTTTCATTAATAATCTGTTAGAATATACACAATGGCCCTTTCTTTTATGATAAATGGCTGGCAAGTGTTTTGCCAAATTTTAGCTGTAGAAGAAATGAAATCCTGTGGAATAGACCTGGAGAACCAAATAAAGAAAATGGAAGATAATAATTTAAAAACTACATATGAACAACTCACCTACCTTATTTGTGACCTTTTTATCAACAGTTTAACTTAATATCCATAAAGATAAAAAGTAGAATATCTGCCCTGGTTTGACATGGTTGGAAAATATGGTAAGAGAGTTTTCTTAAGTGATGAAAAGAAAAGTCACAAAATGTGCTGCAAAATATTTCTAACATAAAGGGAAAGGGAAAGGGAAGTCGCTCAGTCGTGTCCGACTCTTCGCGACCCCATGGACTGCAGCCCTCTAGGCTCCTCCGTCTGTGGGATTTTTCCAGGCAAGAGTACTGGAGTGGGGTGCCTATAACCCTCAAAAGGCTTCTACCCAGAATACATAAAGTATGCCTCTAAAGGAATTAAACAGAAAAAAAAAAAAAAACTGGCCAAAATAGAAATAGACTATATAGAATGGAAAAATGGGCAAAAATAATATTGTAGCTTATAAAAGAAGCTTTATAAATGAACAATAAACATCTGGAAAGCAAATAATATCACTAGCTATTTTATACATGTGTAATTTTCTGGTGTGGCATGTATAATGACTGTAAATTCTTGAGAAAATCTAAAAATTAAATGACCTCATGGCACTTGAAAGTGAACAGAAGCAGGAGGACTCTGGTGGTGAGACAAAACTTGAAAAGAAAGAGACAAACAACAGAGAAAATTAATAGAGCCAAATGTTGACTCTTTGAAACACTAAAAACATGATGAAAAGCAAACTAAACCTCTAGGTAGACCAAAAAATTACAGTATGGAATTTACCAGTATCAGGAATTCAAATGATGTGTATGTAAAGATGTTCCTTCATGGGTCTGATAAGAGATTAAAATGATAAATTCTACTATGAATCATTTTTATGTCAATAAACTTTTTTAAAAATTAAAAGATGCACCCACTTAAAAATATAATTTAGCAAAAATGACACAAGATGAAATAGAGAATATTCATAGTATAATATCTATTATGTGCATTGAATTTTTATCTTAAAACTTTCCATTAAATAAAACTCTAGACACAGAATCTCTTCATTGGTAAATTCTATTTAATACTTAAGACAGAAATAACTATTTAATGGGGAAAGAACTGTTTTCAACACATTTTGCTGGAATAACTAGGTATTAACATATGAAAAAAATAGCCCCATATCATAGTATACACAAAAATTACATGTACATGGATCATAAACCTCAACATAAAAGTTTAAACTATAGAGTTTTTGGAGGAAAAGTATATAATACTCTAAAATTTTGTCTTTATATTTGAAAAAGTATTTTCCAAGACAGTATATATTTGAATATTGCTTTTTTAAATAAAATCTGAGAATTTTTGCCTCTTAATTGATGTCTTTATACCACTTTGATTTAATGTGGTTTTTGATACTTATGTTAGCATTTCTGTTGGCTCCATGAGTTTTTTTATTTCATCTTTCTGCCATTTTGAAATAACTAAATGAAATTTTAATTTCATTTTTCTAAATACAGATTTATTGAGCTATAATCTTTAACACAGAGAAGGCAATGGCACCCCACACCAGTACTCTTGCCTGGAAAATCCCATGGATGGAGGAGCCTGGTGGGCTGCAGTCCATGAGGTCACTGAGAGTCGGACACAACTGAGCGACTTCACTTTCACTTTTCACTTTCATGCACTGGAGAAGGAAATGGCAACCCACTCCAGTGTTCTTGCCTGGAGAATCCCAGGGACAGAGGAGCCTGGTAGGAGGCCGTCTACAGGGTTGCAGAGAGTCGGACAAAACTGAAGTGACTTAGCAGCAGCAGCAACAGTAGCAATCTTTAACAAGATTGATCTTTAAAAATTATACAGTTCCAAATAGTAGTTGTTTTTGTTTTTAAACAACTTTACTGAGATATAATTCACTTACGTGAACACCTATGTCTACTCCTGCAATGAAATATACAGTTTCTCCATTTAACTTGTACAACTCAATGTTTTTGTTATTATGCTATTAATTTTCTTTTTTACCACTTTGCAAAAAAAATTATACAGTTCAACAAGGTTTGACAAATGTATACATTCTTGTAACCATCAACTTGATCAAGATAAATAATTTTTCAATAGTTTACCAAGGTTTCTTCAAAAATTGAGCTAATTCTCCTTTTCTTAATAAGTTGTAAAAATGATATATTCTAAGTAGATACTTTTATTACTTATATGTTTTACAAATATTTACTTTCAGGTCTATGGTTTGCCTAAGCTCCTTTTTTAACTTTATTTCTTTATCTATGGACTTACAGAAAAATAGGGAAGATGGTAGAGAGAGTTCCTATATACCCCACATCCAGTTTCTCCTATTAGCAATATCTTACATCAGTATGGTACACATTCCAATTAAAAAACACTTGTTGAGAAGTTATAACTTTAGTCCTTATTTTATTTAGATTTCCTTAGCTTTACCTAGCATCCATTTTCTACACAAGAATTCCATCCAACCTGTGTATGTGTGTGTGCCTGTGCGTGTGTGTGTGTTAGTCGTTTCAGTCATGTCCGACTCTTTGCAGTCCCATGGACTGTAGCCCACTAGGCTCCTCTGTTCATGGAACTCTCCAGTCAAGAATACTGGAGTGGGTTGCCATTTCCTCCTCCAGGGTATCTTCCTGATCCAGGGATCAGATTCTTTACCATCTGACCCATCAGGGTACTATTTTATATTGAATTGAGGCATTTCCTTAGGTGCTTCCTGGCTGTGAAAATTACTCAGATTTTCCTTGTTTTTATTGCTCTTACCATTTTTGAGAAGTCGTGATTAGGTATTCTGAAGAATGTTTCTAAATCTGGATTTGCCTGATATGTTTTTGTTTTTTGTTTTTTTTCTTGATTAGATCTAGTTTACTGGTTTTGGGGAGAGATACCACAGAGGAGAATATTCTCATCATCTCATCTCAAGGTTACATACTACTAACATTACATATCACTGTTGATTTACTTTGATTTTCTGGCTGAGGCAGTGGTTTCCAGGTTTTTCCACTAAAGTTACTCTTTTTTTGTTTTCTCAGTTTCTATGTAGGATGCTTTGGAAGCAACTCCATGTATTCCACACATATGGAGTGGGCATTAGGCTTACCTCCCTAACGGTTAGTTTATTTGGCATTCTTATGTACTGGAGATTTATCTATCTTCTCCCATTTATGAGTGAATTCAGTCACTTATTTATTTTAGTATGTACATATGAATATCTATTTTATATTTTGGGTATAATTCAATACTATTATTGTATTTATATGGCTCAAAATGTTTCAGTCTTCACCAGTTAGAGCTCTTTTACTTGTTCAGACAGTTTCCTGTATCTTTTTGTCATATCCAAATCATTCTTTATCACAGCACTTTCCTACTTTCTGACACTACTCATTTTGTTTATTTCCCTGACCAAGTCCTACAATCAGCAATTCTCCAAGAAGCTTTGCTTCTTTTTACTAGAAAATGGTATTACATCAACATCTGAATACTAGATATGCTTGTTGCTACTGGGGAGTCATTGCTTCTGGGTAAGAAAGCTAGGTATTTAGGAATGCTATTTGAATTATTACATATTTAATAAATGTGATATTCTCTTAAAATTAAATCTCAATGGTAGCTTTATTTGGGGGTTAAGTTTTCTTAGTACAAAATTGGAGAACTGCTGGACACATTTATTTTCAGGTTAAAATATTTGCTGTGTATATATTTCCTTCCATTATATGCTAATCTTTATTTTCTTACCTGATTTTTGCTTTGTGGTACATTGTTCACCTATAAGGTTTGGTCTTTAGGATTAAGTTTTCTTAGCCCAAATTCTAGCACTTAATGATATGTTGACTAAAACTGTTTCCTAATTATTTGTTTTTATAAGTAAGCTGCACCAATAGATTGTTAAGTACCATGAATACTCATCAGCACATTCAACACTGAACTTATAGAGCAAGTTCCTATTGAGCACTTCTCTCTCTCAGCAAATAAGAATCCATCTACAGTCATAGATAGACAGATGGCATATAGATACAGGTATTGGTATAGATGTAGATATAGGTATAGATACAGCCACGTGAAAGCCAGCAATAGTTTGGGTATCATATTTAGAACCATACAAGTTATTCTGAATCTCTATGCTTGGAATCGAGCTTGACTTTTAGTAGCATTTCAATGAATACTTGTTGAACAAATAAATTATCTCTTTTAGGGACACAAGTGTGATCATCCACATTTGACAAGTAGCTTCCAGCTGTAATCTACTGTAACCAGGCCCTTGGCATGTTGTCATTCTGATTGATGCCAATACACAAAACCATGTTCACATTTCTTGTATTGAGGTTCAGTCGTTGTGTTTTCTGGCAAAATTTTGCTCATGGCCCTTGGAAAGGAGTTGACACTGATTAAGTATCCTACTCAAATTTAAGTCTCCCTAACAGAGTGAAACCTTTTCTGTGCTATTGACAACACAGACAATTCTGACAAACATAAACAGCCTCAGGGGTACCCAGAAAAATATCATCTTGTTTACATGACTCACTTCATGAACCCAATCTGCCACAGACCCAGTTTGCCATCTTTAAAGCCTATGCCAAAATTTGAGCCTTCCTGTTACAGCATTTCACTCCTTCATATGTAGTAACCTACAATTACAATTCAAAAGCTTATACACATTTTCACAATTTTTATCCCTAAACAGAAATGTTCCAACATCTTTTACTAGTCTTTCTATTGAAAGAGATAGCCAGAGTCAAAGTAAGTACTTAAAGTAAAATTGGATGGTTTTGTATCAGATTTGGTTTTCATATGACACAAAAATAACTCAGTTATACAGATTAGACTTTCTTTCTTCAAGAACAATTTTCTGAACTAGATGAATGATTCAAGACTTCCAAATATAATCCTTCCCAGTCAGTAAAATGATACTCTCAGTAAAATGTACTTGATCTTTTTCTTTGAAATTTGAAGTTTCCAATATAAAAAGCAATAAACAAAATATAATGATGGTCTGGCTTGGATGGTCTCAAAATAGTTGCTACCTCATGACGGTCTCCCTCTACTTTCATACACAAATTTCATCTCAGTAGAAAATTCTAGGGAGCTGATTGCATGAAACACACAATTGCTCAGATTCTGTCCTGTGGACACCTTCAAGATTGTGGTCCAGGAACTTGGAGCCCAAGGCTATCTATCTTGTATTTACTTTTCATCACATTTTGGGAGCATTTGAAAAATGGGAATATTTGTATTTAAATATTTTGTTTGGATTATGGGAGAACTTCTCTCACTGTTAATTTTCCATTAAAATTAAAATAAATTATTAAGGCTTTGAGGGCCACAAAGTTCCCCATAATCTAGCACATGTGTAGCATTTCAAACTCATTTTGTAATACTGTCCACATTCTTCACCACTTTCTCTCTACTCTGGTTTTCTTACTGTTCATGGAATATACTAAGCACATACCATTATCAGAAATTTTGTATTTGCATTTTCCTCTGTGTGAAATGTTTTTTCCTCAAATATCCACAAACATACGTTAGTAGTAATATTACTACCACTATGAGGATGTTTTTTAACAACCCCATGTAAACCAGCATCTTTTATCACGATTAGTCCATTTCCATGTTCAATTTTTTCAAAACATTATAATCAGAAATGTATATTTATTTATAGTCAAATTATTGCCTGTTTCTCACTCTAGATTGTACATTTTAAGAAAGCAAGAAGACTGGCTGCTTGATTCACTTGAATTATTGTATGCAGTTAACCAAGTACCAATAACTCTATGCCAGAGTTACAATTATCACCTTAACCTATGAGAATTGCTCTATGGCAAATACATTGCACTACTCCCAATGGAACTCTCTTGAGTCATGTCGTGCACAAGCTACTTTCTGTATATGTCTACATTAACTGCATCCCTTGAATCTATAAAAGTGACTAGCATAAAGAAAGCCCCATAAATATTTTTGGACTATTATTTTATAAAAGCAAAAGGGCTTCATTGAAACATGTGGTCCCAGAGCTATGTAAGACTCTTCAGTCATCTTGTTCACTCTCAGCCAGTGTTAGCTATTCTTGCAGCATGTAGCTATGTTAGAACATTTCAGTTTTAAGGCCTGAAGGCACTTTTGCATTAGTTAGGGTATATTAAACCTAAGAACCAAACCAAAGATAAATAAAGCTCAAAAACAATAGTCTATTTTTTTCTTGCTCACTTATGAGTCAAAGGCAGATGTCCCTGGTTGGTGGATGGCTGCCTCCCACATAGTTATTAAAAATGCAGGCTTATTCTGCTTTGTGTCATTTGTACCCTCAGAATGTTATTGTCATTTTATTCAAATGTTGGAAGGGAAAGAAAATATGGAGGAAATATACCAGTTATTCAGTAATCTTTTACCAGAAATAGCACAAAAATTTCACTCATTTCTCAATTGCAAAAAAATTCACACGATCATAACAAAGTACAAAGAGGACTAGGAAATCTAGTAGCTAGTTCTGCACTTGCATTCTAGCTATACCTGTATATTGTCAATGAGAGAATAGGATTTTAGTAAAACCCAGCTCATGAGATATCTGCACACACATATTTCCACAGATAGAATACATTCATGCCACACCCTCTGGAAGGTTAGAGAAGGACAAGGGGATACAGGACCCAGAGTTTCAACCATCCAATCCATATATACTACATTCCAGCATCTTCACTGGATATATTTCAGGTTTAGAAATAAAGTTTTGAATTTGGACATTCTGTACCTACTTTTGATAAACCTTGACCCATATTTAGTAAGTTCACCTAGATTTACATCCATCAGCAAGAACTACACAGAGGGTCAGGCCTAACTGCCTGGTAGCCAGAAAAGGAAATCCCTAAGTGAGGAGCTATTTCCTAGCTACGTGCATTCTGTAAAAGATGGTGGCCTAGCTACAGAGCATACCATAGAAGAAATGCTTGACTTAAATGCATTTAAAGGGTATAGTTTGTCATGTTTGCTATGCCCAAATAGTTGGCTTCTGGTAGAATCTCCAGACAGTATGAGATCCTCTACCATAGTTCTTTTAACAAAATGAACAGATTAGAAAAATGAATATTCTTAAAGAACCTAACAATGCTACTTTTTTTACATACAGTGCTAGTTTTTTTTTTTTTTTTAATTCCCCAAACAGCTCAGTCAGCTCATCCTGTGGCTTCTTTCTCATTTAAAGATGGCATTTTTATGTGTTATTTGTTACAGCTTCCCAGGCAGTATAGTGGTAAAGAATCTGCCTGCCAATGCAGGAGATTCAAGAGACGCAGGTTTGATCCCTGGCTTGGGAGGATCCCCTGGAGGAGGAAATAGCAACCCACTCCAGTATTCTTGCCTGGAAAATTCCAAGGAAAGAGCAGCCTGGCAGGCTATCATCCATAGGGTTGCAAAGAGTAGGACATGACTAAGCACTACGTGTCATTTGTTAGGTGGTATCAAAAGCACACTTCAGTTTGAAATACAAGTCTTCTAAAATGCAAGTGATAATAATCCTTAATTATTTCTTATCTTGATATGAGATATGAGATAACAGAGATTTTATAGCTATTATTTGTTTTTGTGGTTCTTGGTTTTTGTGGTCATGTTGCCATTGTTTGGCAATACCTGAGTAGTCTAAATCCAAGTCATTTTCACTTTGGCTGGATTGACCAGTCAATCTCAGAATGCCATGTGTTATTATAACTTCTTCATATCATAAAACTACTTCACTGTCTATGACTTCTGCTAATATTATACTATAAGGAAATTAAATGTAAAACAGGTGTTGGTTGTCACCATCAGATATTTCCCGACTATGTCCCGTTATCAAGAAACTTGACGTAACCTGTTTGCATCACATGAAGACATACTGCATATATGGTGGCTTCTTAAAAACATCTTCACTATGTTAATTATGTGGGATTACGGATGTGTTAATTATATTTATTTTAGTAACTGTTTTACAACATTTATGTATATCTAATCATGTTATACATTTTAAATATATACAATTATATTTGTCAGTTATTCCTTGATAAAGTTAAAACACAAAAAAAAGCATGTCCCAAGATTCTTTGATACTCCTTTCCTAGAATGATTCTCTCCTTGGCTGTGGGATTGACTCAATAACTCATTTCTAAAAAGTAGAATGAGGTGCAAATAACAGTGGGTGATTTTAGAGATTGAAACTAGGTTATAAAATATTTCCACTGTCTTTTTGTTTTCTCTAGAGGCTCTGGGGGAAGTTAGGTACCCGTTCATGAATAGAGGCCCATGTGGTGAGGAATGAAAGCCTTCAGCCAACAAACCTGTAGAAGAGCCATTTTGGAATTACATCATTCAGTCACAGATTAGCCTTCTTATTAACAATGCCTCTGCTGACATGCTGACTGCATCCATATGTAAAATTCACTTGTGTAAACTACTCCTGAATTCTTAATGCATAGGAACTGTAAGAAACACTTATACTTGTTTTTCAGTTCAGTTCAGTTCAGTCACCCAGTTGTGTCCGACTCTGCGACCCCATGAATCACAGCATGCCAGGCCTCCCTGTCCATCACCAACTTCGAGTTTACTTGTTTTTAGCCACTCACTTTTAGGCGTACTGTCAAGAGTTGCTAAGATATTCCCTGGCATTTCTGCCACTGTATCCACTTTATTTGGTCACGTGGTCTGCAGGAACCTTAAATGTCATCAAGCATATGCCCTAGAATGCATCCAGTGTCAAAAGCAAATGTAAGTCCCTGATGAGACTGCTTCAACAGCACCTGTGATCAAAATATCCTCTGCTTCCCAATGCCTTATGTAACTCTTTGATGAGATGCTTCCCTCCTGCCTGGCCCCACAACCCATGGCATTTACCAAAGGCCTGCTCTTTTGGTTTGAATTCACCAATACGGCCTCAGTCTGATAACTCCAAAGCACTTTATTCATAAAGCCTAATAAAGACATGTTCCCCAGTTCCTTTCTCTTTCTCTTTGCTTACAGGCTGCCTTAACCTCCCCATGGGGTCCCATGAGATGTGGCAGGTATTTCTTTTAGAAACTGCTAATAATAAACTTTTCTATTTCACTTGCTTTTGAGGTCTTTCGCAGAACCATGGCTCACCATCCACATCCTATGCTCCACTTAACAAGTGTTAATTTGACAAGTAATTTGCTATGCAGTGATAGGTGACTAATATGCATTTCATTCCATATGTAGTATTCTCAGCTAGCCTCTGAGATTGAACCAGAAATGGTATTAGCAAGTTTGATTATATCCAGCTTGCTTAACATATTTTATCTCAGGTATCATGCCAGTGGAGAAATGCCTTTATGGAGTGCCCTATGATCAACTGCAATTCCCAAGTTTCATTCTGTTTTACATGTATTAACCAGGTCAATCTATTATGCAAAGTGTGACAGGGTATCAACTCCTCCAGTGAACAGTTTGTAATTGTTAGCATTAATTCCAATTAATCCCCAAATAAGTCTAAACTGCCTTAAAACCTGTCCTTTGTAAATCATAAGATTCTCATTTATTCTATTAATTTTGGATGCAATATAAATGCAATTTTTCCTTTATCATCACTTATCAAATCAAAACTAAAGGTACATGTGTTCTGTGTCAGCCATCATCTCTCAAAGCAAAATGTATTTATTCCTTAAAATATTTCCTAAAGCAGCACATGATTCCACTACCAATCAATGGTTTAAGATCGGATGCTTGTTGCAATATCATATCATCACTGTACATAAATCTCTTGTCTCAACATGGGGAAAACTGGTCCTCACCTCCAGGCAATTGAAGCTGTGCACATGACCTCAAATCTTTCATGACCTAGAGCTTAGTATCTACTACAGAATGATTCCCTTCCCAGAGCAAACAACAAGTCTATCTCCTTACTTACAATTTTTTTTGGACATTTTCCTTCTTCACTCCATCTTTGAATTGAATTGTCAAGTCTAAATCATGTAGATTGGAATAACAGACCGGTTCCAAATAGGAAAAGGAGTATATCAAGGCTGTATATTGTCACCCTGCTTATTTAACTTATATGCAGAGTATGTGTCATGAGGAATGCTGGGCTGGATGAAGCACAAGCTAGAATCAAGATTGCCAGGAGAAATATCAATAACCTCAGATATGCAGATGGCACCACTCTTATGGAAAAAGCAAAGAAGAACTAAAGAGCCTCTTGATGAAAGTGAAAGAAGAGAGTGAAAAAGTTGGCTTAAAGCTCAACATTCAGAAAACTAAGATCATGTCATCCGGTCCCATCACTTCATGGCAAGTAGATGGGGAAACAGTGAAAACAGTGGCAGGCTTTATTTTTTGGGCTCCAAAATCACTGCAGATGGTGACTGCAGCCATGATATTAAAGGACGCTTACTCCTTGGAAGGAAAGTTATGACCTGCCTCAGTTCAGTTCAGTTCGGTCGCTCAGTCGTGTCTGACTCTTTGCGACACCATGAATCACAGCTGTTCACCTGTTCATCATCAACTCCCAGAGTTCACCCAAACCCATGTCCATTGAGTCGGTGATGCCACCCTGCCATCTCATTCTCTGTCATCCCCTTTTCCTCCTGTGCCCAATCCCTCCCAGCATCAGAGTCTTTTCCAATAATTTAACTCTTCACATGAGGTGGCCAAAGTATTGGAGTTTCAGCTTTAGCATCAGTCCTTCCAAAGAACACCCAGGACTGATCTCCTTTAGAATGGACTGGTTGGATCTCCTTGCAGTCCAAGAGACTCTCAAGAGTCTTCTCCAACACCACAGTTCAAAAGCATCAATTCGTCAGTGCTCAGCTTTCTTCACAGTCCAACTCTCACATCCATACATGACACTGGAAAAACCACAGCCTTGACTAGACAGACCTTTGTTGGCAAAGCAATGTCTCTGATTTTGAATATGCTATCGAGGTT
>NW_011494708.1:12457211-12461950 GCF_000754665.1 Bison bison bison | reverse complement strand
AGTCCAACTCTCACATCCATACATGACACTGGAAAAACCACAGCCTTGACTAGACAGACCTTTGTTGGCAAAGCAATGTCTCTGATTTTGAATATGCTATCGAGGTTGGTCATAACTTTCCTTCCAAGGAGTAAGCATCTTTTAATTTCATGGCTGCAATCACCATCTGCAGTGATTTTGGAGCCCAAAAAAATAAAGTCTGACACTGTTTCCACTGTTTCCCCATCTATCTGCCATGAAGTGATGGGACCAGATGCCATGATCTTAGTTTTCTGGATATTGAGCTTTAAGCCAACTTTTTCACTCTCCTCTCTCACTTTCTTCAAGAGGCTTCTTAGTTCCTCTTCACTTTCTGCCATAACGGTGGTGTCATCTGCCTATCTGAGGTTATTGACATTTCTCCTGGCAATCTTGATTCCAGCTTGTGCTTCTTCCAGCCCACCGTTTCTCATGATGTACTCTGTATATAAATTAAATAAGCAGGGGTAGGGGTGGCAGCCGGGAGGAGCTACCCCACACCCGAGGTCAGTGGCAGCGGCCGAGAGGAGCAACCCCAAGTCCAAGGAGCGGTGGCTGCGTGGGCACAGGAGGGCCTAGAGGAGCTACTCCATGTTCAAGGTCAGGAGGGGTGGTGGTGAGGAGATACCTTTCATCCAAGGTAAGGAGCAGCGGCTGCACTTTGCTGGAGCAGCCGTGAAGAGATACCCCATGTCCAAGGTAAGAGAAACCCAAGTAAGACGGTAGGTGTTGCAAGAGGGCATCAGAGGGCAGACACACTGAAACCATAATCACAGAAAACTAGTTAATCTAATCACACTAGGACCACAGCCTTGTCCAACTCAATGAAACTAAGCCATGCCCTGTGGGGCCACCCATGATGGGCGGGCATGGTGGAGAGGTCTGACAGAATGTGGTCCACTGGAGAAGGGAATGGCAAACCACTTCAGTATTCTTGCTTTGAGAACCCCATGAACAGTATGAAAAGGCAAAATGATAGGACCAGCTCAGATAGCATATTAAAGAGGAGAGATATTACTTTGCCAACAAAGGTCCATGTAGTCAAGGGTATGGTTTTTCCAGTAGTCATGTATGGATGTGAGATTTAGACTATAAATAAAGCTGAGTGCCAAAGAATTGATACTTTTGAACTGTGGTGCTGGAGAAGACTCTTGAGAGTCCCTTGGACTGCAAGGAGATCCAACCAGTCCATCCTCAAGGAGATCAGTCCTGAGTGTTCATTGGAAGGACTGATGATGAAGCTCCAATACTTAGGCCACCTGATACAAAAAGCTGACTCATTTGAAAAGACTCCAATGCTGGGAAAAATTGAAGGTGGGAAGAGAAGGGAATGACAGAGGATGAGATGGTTGGATGGCATCACAGACTTAATGGACATGAGTTTGAGTAAACTCCAGTTGGTGATGGACAGGGAGGACTGGCGTGCTGCAGTCCATGGGGTTGCAAAGAGTTGGACTCAACTGAGGACTGAACTGAACTGAATCATGTAGAGTTAACCAGCTTTAGCTTATGGAAGATAAATATTATAATAGAAAGTTATGTCCCATACTTTGAACCACTGCAACAGATACAAATGAGGGTGCATTACATATCAACAGATGGTTCACAAATTTTAAAAATGAAATCTAAAATTGAAAATAAGGAAAATATGCAACTACATGTTTTCTCAATTCTAATCTGGAGAATTATCAATCCCAAGTATTTTTATTCACTTTTTAAAATCGAAGCATAGTTGATTTCTACTGTTAATTTTCAGGTATATGGCAAAGTGATTCGGTTATACATTCATATATATCTATTACTTTCAGATTTCCCTGTTATAGGTTATTACAAAATATAAAAATATACAGTAGGCCCTTACTGGTTATATATTTTATATAGTGTGTATATGTTACTCACAACTTTCTAATTTATCCCTCTTCCCCTTTTCTCCTTTGGAAACCAAAAGTTTGTTTTGGATGTCTGTGGGTCTACTTCTGTTTTGTAAATAAGTTAATTTGTATCATTTTATAGACTTCAAACATAAGCAATATTGTATGATATTTACCTTTCTCTGTTTGGTTTACTTCAGTTAGGAGGATAATCTTTAGGTTTATCCATGTTGCTGCAAACAGCATTGTTACATTGCACTCTGTATATTTATATATACATACACACACACATATATGTATATATACTGCATCTTCTTTATCCATTCATTGACTGATGGACATTTAGGTTGCTTCTTTGTCTTGGCTATTATAAACATGGCTGCTATGAACATTGGGGTGCATGTATCTTTTCAAATTATGTTTTTCTTTTCCAGATATATGTCCCAGAGTGTGATTTCTAAATCATATGATGGCTCTATTTTTAATTTTATAGGGAATATCCATAATGTTTTCTATAGTGACTGTACCAATTTATGTTCCCAGCAGTAGTGTAAAAGGATTCCTTTTTTTCCACATGCTCTCTGGCAGTTATTATTTGTAGACTTTTTAGTGTTCAGTGAAGGCCATTCTGTTTGGTGTGACATGATACCTTGTTGTAGTTTTGATACACATTTCTTTAATGATTAGGAATATTGAACATATTTTCATGTGTCTTCTGGCTATGTGTATATCTTCTTTGAAGAAATGTTTATTTAGATCTTCTGCCCATATTTTGATTTTTTTTTTATATTGAGCTGTTTCTATTATTTGGAAATGAATCCAAAGGGGAAATGAGCAGGGATAAATTAGTGGTTCTGGGTTAAAATAAATTCACTACTATATATAAAATAGATAACTACAAAGACATTACTTTCCCAACAAAGATTCACCTAGTCAAAGCTATGGTTTTTCCAGTAGTCATGTGTGGATGTGAGAGTTGAACTATAAAGAAAGCTGAGCACCAAAGAATTGATGCTTCTGAACTGTGGTGGTGGAGAAGACTCTTGAGAGGAGATCCAACCAGTCCTTCCTAAAGAAAATCAGTCCTGAGTGTTCATTAGAAGGACTGATGCTGAGTCTGAAATGCTGATAATTTCATCACCTGATGTGAAGAACTGACTCATTTGAAAAGACCCTGATGCTGGGAAAGATTGAGTGTGGGAGGAGAAAGGGATAAGAGAGGATGAGATGGTTGAATGGCATCGCTGACCAATGGACATGAGTTTGAGTAGGATCTGGGAGTTGGTGAAGGAACTCCCAGCATGAGTTGGTGAAGGGAAGCCTGGCATGCTGCAGTCCACAGGGTCGCAAACAGTTGAACATGACTGAGAGACTGAAATGAACTGAATTGAACTGATACATTAATCAGTTGCATTTCTATACTCTATAAACAAAGTATTAGAAAGAAAAACTAAGAAATTAATCCCATTTACAATTGCTTTGAAAAGAATAAAATACCAAGGAATCAATTTAACCAAGGCGGTCAAAGACTTGTACTTCGAAAACTGTTAGGTAGTTAGAATAGGAAAAAGGAGTCCAGAATGGTGGTGGCTAAAAGACAAGGAAGGTAAAAGTTTATGAAAATAGAACAAAGGAAGGTCTGAGGACCAGAGTGAGGACCTCAGATAGAACAAACAGCACTCGCGGCTAGCCCAATTTACATAGGGCAGGCCCAGGGGGGAGGAGGAAAAACATATAAAAAAAGGAGCCAAAGAGCCAGGGTTTCTCTCTCTCTCTTTACATCTTTTGGGTTGGCCTGCCCTCACACCTCGAGGATGCATTTTCCTTTATTTTCTAGATAAAACTGAGCTGTAACATGGAACTGTAACACTGATCTGTGCGAGAGCTGTGACATGGTCTGTCTGAGCCTTTTAACATCTGTTGCTTCAAATTTTTTTTATGATGAAACAGAACCAAGGAAATTACACACTCCCATGACAAAATCTATAAGACATTGATGAAAAAATTGATGATGACGCACATAAATGAAAAGATATATTGTGTTCCTGGGTAGCAAGAATTAATGTTGTTAAAAGTCAATACTGAATAGTATAGCATTCTACAGGTTCAATATAATCCTTATTAAAATATCAATGGAATTTTCCCACAGAACTAGAGCAAGCAATTCTTAATTTGTGTGCAACTACAAAAACTCCTAAACAGTCAAAGCATTTTTGAGAAAGAACAATACCATAGGTATCACAGTCTCTGATTTCAAATTATATTTCAAAGCTACAATAATCAAAAACAGTATAACAGTGTCACAAAAACAAACACACAGATCAATGAAAAAGATCAAGAGCCCAGAAATAAAACCACACTTATACAGTCAATTAATCTATGACAAAGGAGTTAAGAGTATACCATGGGGGAAAAAAAAAAAAGAGTATACCATGGGAAAGACAGCATCTTCAGTAGATTTGAAGGTATCTGGAAAGACAGATAGCTATATGTAAAAGAATAAAATGAGACTATTTTACATCATATTAACAAAAACAATTCAAAATGGATTAAAGGCCTACATCTAAGAACTGCTGCTGCTGCTGCTAAGTCGCTTCAGTCGTGTCCGACTCTGTACTACCCCATAGACAGCAGCCCACCAGGCTTTGCAGTCCCTGGGATTCTCCAAGCAAGGACATTGGAGTGGGTTGCCATTTCCTTCTCCATTGCGTGAAAGTGAAAAGTGAAAGTGAAGTCGCTCAGTCGAGACCGACTCCTGGCGACCTCATGGACTGTAGCCCACCAGGCTCCTCCATCGATGGAATTTTCTAGGCAAGAGTACTGGAGTGGCTTGCCATTGCCTTCTCCAAC
>NW_011494708.1:12452036-12457111 GCF_000754665.1 Bison bison bison | reverse complement strand
GGGGGCTTGCCTTGGCCTTCTCCAACATCAAAGAACAGAAGCCATAAAACTAGAACCAAATGGCGGCAGTATACTTTTTGACATAAGACTTAGAATTATTTTGTGGATCTATCTCCTTTGTTGTCTATCTTCAAGGACAACAAAACAATTATTTTTTTTAAATGGACTTCATCAAACTAAACAGCTTTTGTACATCAAAGGAAACCATCAGTAAAAGGTAAAGGCAATTTAGTTAATGGGAGAATATATTTGCAAATGGTAAATCTGATGAGTAGTTAATAACCAAAATATACAAAGAACACATACAACTCAATATCCAAAGAAAAGAAAAAAGAAATGTAAAAGGAAGGAAAGAAATACAAAGGAAAGAAACAAGCAAATAAATAACTAAAAATGAACAGATGTCCTGAGTAGGCATTTTTTAGAGAAGACCTACAGATGGCCAACAGACACATGAAAAGATTTTCAGCATCACTAATCACAAGGTAAATATAAATAAAAAACAAAATGAACTATCACCACATACCTATCACCAAATAACCATTGTTATTTTCAAAAAGACAACAAATAACAAATATTATCACAGATGTGAAGAATAGGGACCACTTTTGCACACTTGCTGGAATGCAAATTGGTACAGACACTCTGGAAAGCAGTGTGATGATTTCTCACAAATTTAATTATAAAACCCTATTATCCTGCAATTCTACTTATGAGTATTTATATGAAAAAAATACAAGCCATAATTTTAAAAGATATATACACCTCTACATTTACTGGATTATTGTTTAACAAATCCAACATATTGTTTAAAATATCCAATATGTGTTCATCTGTGGATGAATGAAAAAAAGAAGATGTAGTATATGTGTATGGAGAAGGGAATAGCAACTCACTCCAGTATTCTTGGCTGGAGAATTCTATGGACAGAGAAGCCTGGTGGACTATAGTCCATGGCGTGCATAAAGTCAGACATGACTGAGCAATTAACATGCAGTATATATGTATAATGAAATACTACTCACCTATTAAAAAATTTAAGCCTTGCCATTTACAGCAAATGGATAGACCTTGAGGGTGTTATGCTAAATGAACTAAGTCTGACAGAGAAAGACTCAGACCATATGATTTCACTTATATATTGACTCTATAAAAACAAAATAAATGGAGAGACATAAAATAGGGACAGACATGCAGATACAGAAAATAGACAGGAGTCTGCTAGAGGGGAGGGAAGCAAAGTGATGAGAAACAGATGAACGGGACTAAGAGGCAAAAATTTCTAGGTATAAATACATAAGTTATGAAGATGTAATCTGTAACACATGGAATACTAGTCAATACTATTGCTATAAATTTTTATGGTGACAAATAATAATTAGACTTACTGTGTTATTTCATAATGTACAAAATAATGAGCCAATACACTGTACAATGGAAACTTACATAATATAATAAGTCAATTATATTTCAATAAATGGATTCAAGGGCTCTTCAGGTGGCTCAGGGGGTAACAAATCTGCCTGCAGTGAAGGAGATGCAGGAGACAAGTGTTTGATCCCTGGGTTGGGAAGATCCTCTAGAGGAGGGCATGGCAACCCACTCCAGTATTCCTCCCTGCAGAATCCCCATGGACAGAGCATCCTAGTGGGCTACACTTCATAGGTTTGCAAAGAGTCAGACACAACTGAAGCAACTGAGCACAAATAAAATAAAATAGAAGGTGGGATGATTTGGGAGAATGGCATTGAAACATGTATAATATCATATAAGTAATGAATTGCCAGTCCAAGTTCGATGCAGGATACAGGATGCTTGGGGCTGGTGCACTGGGATGACCCAGAGGGATGGTACGGGGAGGCAGATGGAAGAGGGGTTCAGGATAAGGAGCACATGTACACCCGTGACAGATTCATGTTGATGTATGGCAAAACCAATACAATACTGTAAAGTAATTAGCCTCCAATTAAAATAAATAAATTTAAATTAAAAAAGGAAAAAAAAGAAAGTGAATTATGTCTCAATAAATCTAGTTATTTGAAAAAAAAAGAAAAAAAATTATATGCCTTATTTCAAGCTTCCCTTATTTGTTGTAAAAGTTATAATAATAATTTGTTGCATTTGTTAATTCCATTAGCATCCAAGGAGTCAAAGCATTTATATTTGATATTATATTATTCTTTGGTTACCAGTAAGGACAATTTCATAAATTTATCAATGGGAGACCCCAAGTGAAAAGACTCAGGAAATATTTTCCTTCTTTTATTTTAAAGCTCAGAAGTATAAATTTCTGTGGAATTTGGAAACTGGAGTATTAGAACTAGGAACAATCATGATGAGAACACTAATTAGTAAACATAACTTTAAAGAAGTTAATGATTCTAAGTTGAAGACCAACAGAGAAAAGGATATTCTGAGTCAGTCATAAAAATCCTTCCCCACTTTCTTGCATTCATGCTTTCAATTCTCAAATAAAGGAACAAATTTCAAAGGCAAACCAGGGAGTTCTGAATTTTATATATGTAATCATGTATTTATGCACAGTAGTTCATCAGAACCTATAATCAAGAATTCTACATAATTTGCAGAACATTAGGAAATCATTTAGCAAGAACACTTTTTTAATGGTTCTGTAAAATATGAAGGGGGCTTGTAAGAATTAGATTTTATTATAATTAAATTGAATGTATATAATCTGAAGCAAACATTATTGGTAGTAAAAGTAGTTAATAACCTCTTACCCTCACAAAAAAGATACTTATCAAGAAAATTTTTATTTTATAATAATGATAATATTTTAGTATCACATGAAATTTTTTTTTGAAAAATTCCTAAGGAAAACTATGCCTTGTTCTTAGTATGTATAATGACACTGCTATTCTTCAACTGATTAGCCTACAACTGTCAGATACAATTTTATATTAATATTTCCAAAGACTG
The DNA here is from genome assembly GCF_000754665.1 of Bison bison bison. NCBI lineage: Eukaryota > Metazoa > Chordata > Mammalia > Artiodactyla > Bovidae > Bison > Bison bison. Next base: position 12,454,171 of record NW_011494708.1, on the reverse strand, counting down.
CCTTGTCATGTATTAAAATACGGTGTAAATTTTGTCAAGAAATGTCATGTAAACAAAAAATCATTGGGATATTCTCAGGAACTCCAGTTGGTTCTCTCTCAAGAAGATTCCCAAGGCATCAACAACTTAGTAAACTTGCCATAGCTTACAAACTCCTTATTTTTAAAGGTTTCAAATACTGATTTCCTGTCACAGGCAAAATAAGGTTATCTTCAGAGAAAGATTTGTATTCACCTTACATATTAAACAGCATTTTCTCTTTTTGGAATGAATACTTTAAATAGACTTATTTTTGTTTAAGGGAGCACTTATCAATTCTCTATTCCTTTCTTCAACTTAGGCTTTAGCTCTTAAAGAAGAGCCTAAACTTTTCACCATCACTTATCTGGAGTGATGTGGAGTGGAATGGAGAGATTTGACTTTCTTAGACTCCAGGCTTCCCTGGGTGATCATATGGTTAAGAATTTGCCTAGAATGCAGGAGACCTGATCCCTGAGTCAGGAAGATCTCATGGAGGATAGAATGGCAACCCATTCCAGTTTTCTTGCCTGGAGAATTCCGTGGACAGAGGAGCATGGCAAGCTCCGGTTCATGGGATTGCAAAGAGTCAGACATGATTCAGTGACTAACATTTTCACCTTCACTTTAGGCCCAAAGGGTAAAAGGCTCCTTATATTTCCATCAATGTCTTGGTTGATCTACACATGAAGAGAAGATGAGGGAGATGAGCTCTCTGCTATATATCAAGATTATTTGGTTTCCATTTCAGCCTTCATTAGTGTTACCTAAAATGAGCCTTTTTGTATACTGTATGCCTTTACCAATTCTCACCATCTAAAACATAATTAACAGAAAGTTAACTCATTATTGGATACCATATGCTGTGCTGAGCTTAGTCACTCAGTCATATCTGACTCTTTGTAACCCCATGGACTATAGCCCACCAGGCTCCTCTGTACAAAGCGATTCTCCAGGCAAGAATACTGGAAAGGGTTGCCACGCTCTCCTCCAGAGGATTTTCCCAACTGAGGTATTGAATGAAGGTCTCCTGCATTACAGGAGGATTCTTTACCATCTGAGCCACCAGGGAAGCCCATTGGATACCATGTATGTTCTAAATTTTAAAATACTTATGTCTTTATTACCTCATGAATTTTTTACATATTGTGCTTCAGTTCAGTCACTCGGTCATGTCTGACTCTTTGTGACTCCATGAATTGCAGCATGCCAGGCCTCCCTGTCAATCACCAACTCCTGGAGTTCACCCAAACTCCTGTCCATCGAGTTGGTGATGCCATCCAGCCATCTCATCCTCTGTCGTCCCCTTCTCCTCCTGCCCCCAATTCCTCCCTCTTTTCCAATGAGTCAACTCTTCGAATGAGGTGGCCAAAGTACTGGAGCTTCAGCTTTAGCATCAGTCCTTCCAAAGAACACCCAGAACTGATCTCCTTTAGAATGGACTGGTTGGATCTCCTTGCAGTCCAAGGGACTCTCAAGAGTTTTCTCCAACACCACAGTTCAAAAGCATCAATTCTTCGGCGCTCAGCCTTCTTCACAGTCTAACTCTCACACCATACATGACCACCGGAAATACCATAGCCTTGACTAGATGGACCTTTGTTGGCAAAGTAATGTCTCTGCTTTTCAATATGCTATCTAGGTTGATCATAACTTTCCTTCCAAAGAGTAAGCGTCTTTTCATTTCATGCCTGGGGTCACCATCTGCAGTAATTTTGGAGCCCCCCCAAAAAGATAAAGTCTGACACTGTTTCCACTGTTTCCCCATCTATTTCCCATGAAGTGATGGGACCAGATGCCATGACCTTAGTTTTCTGAATATTGAGCTTTAAGCCAACTTTTTCACTCTCCTCTTTCTCTTTCATCAAGAGGCTCTTTAGTTCCTCTTCAGTTTCTGCCATCATGGTGGTATCATCTGCATACCTGAGGTTATTGATATTTTTCCCAGGAATCTTGATTCCAGTTTGTGTTTCTTCCAGCCCAGTGTTTCTCATGATGTACTCTGCATATAAGTTAAATAAGTAAGGTGACAATATGCAGCCTTGACATACTCCTTTTCCTATTTGGAATCAGTCTATTGTTCCATGTCCAGTTCTAACTGTTGTTTCCCACCTGCA
>NW_011494708.1:12447040-12451936 GCF_000754665.1 Bison bison bison | reverse complement strand
AATTTTGAGCATTACTTTACTAGTGTGTGAGATGAGTGCAATTGTGCGGTAGTTTGAGCATTCTTTGGCATTGCCTTTCTTTAGGATTGGAGTGAAAACTGACCTTTTCCAGTTCTGTGGCCACTGCCGAGTTTTCCAAATTTGCTGGCATATTGAGTGCAACACTTTCACAGCATCATCTTTCAGGATTTGAAATAGCTCCACTGGAATTCCATCACCTCCACTAGCTTTGTTCGTAGTTATGCTTTCTAAGGCCAACTTGACTTCTTATTCCAGGATGTCTGGCTCTAGATAAGTGATCATACCATCGTGATTATCTTGGTCATGAAGAGCTTTTCTTGTACAGTTCTGTGTATTCTTGCCAATACGGTGTAAGCACTATATTGTGCTTACATAATTTCAGAAACAAAGAAAACCTACTTGAGAAGTCAAATTACATTGTTCATTTTTGTATTTAAGAATATTGAGCAAATAATGTAGAGTTTAAGAAAGCACATGCCTTTAGAGGATCTTCACAAGTTAAAGAATTTTAATTTATCTGTATTATTAAGAAATTTTAAAGTTTTGGACAAAGTTTATAGTTGAACCAAATGATTTTCCCACTATGAAAAGTAATTTTAAATATTTAACTAAGAAATCCATGAAATTTTACTAGGAAGTATCTAACTTTTCTACTGGAGGGATGACCAGAGATATAAGGAAGCAATTCAAGTTGGAATATCTTTCCATTTGAATTCTTCTTTTTTTTTTCTCTTTTTTCAATATGACTCTCAACACTGTTTTTTTGTAAGTCCTCCAATATTTTTTTATAGTTTAGTATTTGTTTTATGTTGGAATATAGTTAATTTACAATCTGTGTTAGCGTCAGGTGTATAGCAAAGTGGCTCAGTTTTATAACATATATGCATTCTTTTTTCAGGTTCTTTTACCAGATAGTTTATTACAAAATATTGAGTAGATGTCCACTTCTTTTTAGAAAACTGTTTAGAATGAAGAGCTTTCTAGTATTTTTTCCTTCCACATTTGTGAATATACTAATTATCAGTATGGAGATTTTCTCCAGATTTTATTTTACTCAGCTTTGTCATTAAGTATGATTAATATAATTGTTAACTAATGAAAATAATAATGATAATAATAATCTTAGATAGTTTAAGTTTAGTGTCCTATCTATGCCTTTCATATGTTAAAGTGTACCCCAAAGGACTGATAAGAAATGTAAAAGAGCTGTATAATCCACTAAATAGTTAATTATTTAATTCTTGATAAAATGTTACAAATTGAAGTCTTACATTTACCTTGCAAAATTTTCACATTTTCTTGTTAGTTTTCTAATATGTTGACATTTATTTAAGTATACAGCCATAAAAACAAATATCTACTTATTTTTGTACCACTTACTACATGTTATACCTTCCCCACCACACACAAAATTGATAATGTAGGAAGTTCACAATCATATGTAGATAAGAAGGAATATTTAGGTTTTCTAAAAAGAAGGAATATTTAGGTTTTCTAAAAACTTTGCTTTTTAACAGACTTCAATCAAGATGTTTTTTGTAATGTCTGTGCTTTGCATCCAAAATGCACACTAAAATGATTCATTTTTCATTATATCAGTCATTTCAGAGCATAAAATTGCAGAATTAGCATCAGCATTAGTTCCACAATGTACTTTCCTCAGATTAAAAGTCAGCAAATTAATGTAAACAACACGATTGAATTCATTGGCAGTGATATTTTTGGCAACTCAGTCACTGTTAAAGAGTTATGCTAGAATTGTTTTCTCTTTATTAGCAGGCATGATGTAAGTGATGTGAGAAACAACTATGAAATTATAATCTGCATAATAGACAATTCTGAAGCAGTTATTTTTCCTGTTTGCATGTGCTTTTGAGAATGTGAAAATAAATTTAACATCCAACCATTCTTCATATGTTTCTCTGTACTAACTACGAATACCAAATGCTCATTTGTGATAGCAATAGAACTCAAGAACAAACATAATCCAGAGATTTATGTAAGCAAATTTGATGGCATAATAAAATATTGTTTTTGTAAAGGAGCTCAACAGCCATTTGAGTAAACTTTCTGAATATTTAACAATCTGGCCAATGACATATTTTCTCAGCACTGAAAGTTTTGAGTTTTTGTAGTTAATTTGACTATTCATTATAATTACACTCTGAAATTTACAGGTTATGTATCTTAAAAAACTCTCTAATTTTGATTCTGTCAAAGTAGAATCACATTAAGATTGCATAATTCATATAGTAGGTAAGCTGACGAAGTATCAAAAACATTAAATAGATAAATGATAAGAACAATGAAGTGCTCTTATAGAAACTAGGCCATATTTGATATTTACATATTTAATTTGTGTATTAAGGAAAATATATAGAGAAATAAATTAAAAAAAATGAAATCTATTATGTTTTAAATACCATGGAACACTGAATTTCAAACATGTGAACCTATGATCATTTCACTATACAGTTTAAATATACCTAGGTGTAATGCACTTGAAAGTGAAAGTCACTCCATCATGTCCAACTCTTTGGGAATCTCTTGGAATTCTCCAGGCTAGAATATTGAAGTGGGTAGCCTTTCCCTTCTCCAGGGGGTCTTCCAGACCCAGGGATAGAACCCAGGTCACCCACATTGCAGGAGGATTCTTTACCAGCTGAGTCACAAGGGAAGCCTGTGACTTAATGATGTTAATAAAAACATCATTAAAAACACTTAATGATGTTAATAAAAATAGATTACACTTGGAAGTCTCTTTTGGTAGATATCATTTGCACTGAAAATTCATTTGAGAGTAAAACCATCAAAAATTGTACAAGTATTTTCTGAATCCACACATTGGAAAAGAAAAATTTTCCAAAGAGTTACTTCAAATACAAGTGATAGGATGACATAAGGGAATAATTAAAGGCATTGTAAAATAAAATTTGATGTATAATTTATTATGAGGATAAATTTTTCTAGAAAGATAAAAATATGGAGGCTGAAATACTGTTAAAATCATGTTACCAATAATCCTCCATCCTCACTTCAGCAGAAAATGTAACTAGATGTTTCTTGGAACTCTGTAATGGTCAACATTCACTTAAAAGAAAGTCCACAGACTTCTGGAAAGACAATGTAAATTTTGACAAAAAAATGCAGTCAATAATTAAACTCTACTAAAGAATCTGATTTACCTTATTCAGATACTAGTACCAGAAACCAACTGTAAGCTAATGTATATTCTGTCATATGCAATCTCTTCTGCTCTTAAGGTCTCCTCATTTCAATAAGATCTTGTACACTTGGACATTTTATGTCACCCTGCTGTGCCTGCATGCGTGTGTGTGAGCTTGTGTTCAGTTTCACCCAATGCATATTTTATCTGAAATGCAGTAAATACAGAATGTGAAAAAAAAGTTCAGAATAATAGAAGGGACTTCTTCATCTCTTTTTCCCAGAAGATGAACCATTTTGTGACTCCCTGATGTATAAGAACAATCAACAGGATCTGAGCTACAAAATAGCTTTCATATACTTACATTACCAGTATGACAGGAAACTTACATAAATAATTTCTAGTTTAATCACTACAATTTTAAAATAAACATCATTATCTTCATTTTACACTGAGAAATTGATGCTAAGTAATACTAGAGATAACTAAAAGATCACATACTGCTTATAGAGGGAAATTAGATTTAAATTGATCAGTTGACCAGCTTCACAGATGATGTCTTCTTGAACAAAGGAATTGGTTCATGTTCTTGTGATGTCTTCTGTCCTTAAGTTGTTCCATGATGTCTTCTGTCCTTAAGTTCACAGTCTCATAAAGATTTATATTTATAGTTTGCATAATTTTTACATTATGCCAAAGGTAAACAATAAATCAGTGCACACTTGGGCAAGTGTTTAACCAAATAAACAAAACAAGAATGAGCAAAATAACATGTTTCCCAAAACTGTAACAGTGTATAAATTCACTGAAATATAGTAACTTAAGTATCAGTTCAGTTCAGTCCTGTCCAACTCTTTGTGTCCCCATGAATTGCAGCTCGCCAGGCCTCCCTGTCCATCACCAACTCCTGGAGTTCACTCAAACTCACATCCATTGAGTCTAAATTGTTATGAAATAGTGCTTTTAAAGAAATAAATGCCATGAACATGGGGTTTTCTAGACAAACCATTATAAATAGCAATGTTAATGTTGTCACTCTTCAGACTGGACGATTCTTTGTTGTGGTTACCTTAAGTTGAAAATGATGATGGGTTTTCTCTTACTGTGTTAGAATAGAAATAGAGATTAAAATAATTATAAGATGGTTTCATTCAGTTCAGTTCAGTTGCTCAGTCATGTACGAATTGTTGCGACCCCACAAATCACAGTACGCCAGGCCTGCCTGCCCATCACCAACTCCCAGAGTTCACTCAAACTCATGTCTATCGAGTCGGTGAGGCCATCCAGCAATCTTATCCTCTGTCATTCCCTTCTCCTCCTGCCCCCAATCCCTCCCAGCATCAGAGTCTTTTCAAATGAGTCAACTCTTCGCATGAGGTGACCAAAGTACTGGAGTTTCAGCTTCAGCATCAGTCCTTCCAATGAACACCCAGGACTGATCTCCTTTAGAATGGACTGGTTGGATCTCCTTGCAGTCCAAGGGACTCTCAAGCGTCTTCTCCAACACCGCAATTCAAAAGCATCAATTCTTTGGTGCTCAGCTCTCTTCACAGTCCAACTCTCACATCCATACATGACCACTGGAAAAACCATAGCCTTGACTAGATGGACCTTTGTTGGCAAAGTAATGTCTCTGCTTTTGAATATGCTATCTAGGTTGGTCATAACTTTCCTTCTAAGGAGTAAGCATCTTTTAATTTCATGGCTGC
>NW_011494708.1:12425145-12446940 GCF_000754665.1 Bison bison bison | reverse complement strand
CTCTGCATATAAGTTAAATAAGTAAGGTGACAATATGCAGCCTTGACATACTCCTTTTCCTATTTGGAACCAGTCTATTGTTCCATGTCCAGTTCTAACTGTTGCTTCCTCACCTGCATACAAATTTCTCAAGAGGCAGGTCAGGTGGTCTTCTATTCCCATCTCTTTCAGAATTTTCCACAATTTATTGTGATCCACATAGTCAAAGGTTTTGGCATAGCCAATAAAGCAGAAATAGATGTTTTTCTGGAACTCTCTTGCTTTTTTGATGATCCACTGGATGTTGGCAATTTGATCTCTGATTCCTCTCCCTTTTGTAAAACCATCTTGAACATCTGGAAGTTCGTGGTTCACGTACTGCTGAAGCCTGGCTTGGAGAATTTTGAGTATTACTTTACTAGCGTGTGAGATGAGTGCAATTCTTTGGCATTGTTTTTCTTTAGGATTGGAACGAAAACTGACCTTTTCCAGTCCTGTAGCCACTGCCGAGTTTTCCCAATATGCTGGCATATTGAGTGCAGCACTTTCACAGCATCATCTTTCAGGATTTGAAATAGCTCCACTGGAATTCCATCACCTCCACTAGCTTTGTTTGTAGTGATGCTCTCTAAGGCTCACTTGACTTCACATTTCAGGATGTCTGGCTCTAGATAAGTGATCACACCATCGTGATTATCTTGGTCGTGAAACTCTTTTTTGTACAGTTCTTTGTATTCTTGCCATCTCTTCTTAATATCTTCTGCTTCTGTTATGGCCTTACCATTTTTGTCCTTTATCTAGCCCATCTTTGCATGAAATGTTCCCTTGGTATCTCTAATTTTCTTGAAGAGATCTCTAGTCTTTCCCATTCTGTTGTTTTCCTCTATTTCTTTGCATTGATATCTAGCTTTATTATTATTATTATTATTATTATTATTTTGCATGTGGATATTCAGTTTTTCTAACACCATTTGTTGAAAAGATTTTCTTTGTTCCATTGTATTACCTTTTCTCCTATGGCAACTGTCAGTCAACTATATCTATGTAAGTCTACTTCTAAATTATCAGTTCTGTTCCACAGATTTATTTGTGTGCTACAAGGCATTCGGGATCTTATGTCCCCAACCAGAGATCGAACCCATGTCCCCTGAATTAGAAGCACGAAGTCTTAACCTCTGGACCACCAGGGAAGTCTAAGATGGCTTATATATATGCTATTATAGCCCGCAAATGCAATTTCTTCCATACTGTGTGTTTAATATATCTGTACTTAACCTAATCACTATAGTCTTTAGGTATTTCATCTATACAGAGGTAAAATAAGGTAAAGGAGGAACATAAGTAGAATAAAAATGAAAAAGATTGTTGTAAATATATTTCTTTACATTTTCATAATATAACTGTGAATTTTCTCTAAGGTATGGAAGATTATTTTGTGGAAATTTATAAGCTAATTCTAAAGTTTATATGCAGAGGTCAAAGAACCAGAAAAACTCACACAATATTAAGGAGGAGCAAAGTGAGAGACCTGACACTATTCAATGTCAAGACTTACTAGAAGTACAGTAAGCAAGACAGTGTGGTATAGGCAAAGAATACACAAATAAATCAGTGGAACAGAACTGATAATTCAGAAGTAGACTCACATAGATATAGTCAACTGACAGTTGCCAAAGGAGAAAAGGTAACAATGGAACAAAGAAAATCTGTTCAACAAATGGTGCTGGAAAAACTGAATATCCATATGCAAAATAATAATAATAATAAAAAAGAAGCTAGATATCAACATTTTAGGAATCAGTGAACTAAAATGGACCGGAATGGGCAAATTTAATACAGATAACCATTATATTTACTACTGTGAGCAAGAATACCCTAGAAAAAATGGAGTAGCCTTTCAGCCAACAAAAGAGTCCAAAATGCTGTACTTGGGCAATCTCAAAAATTACAGAATGATCTGAGTTCATTTCCAAGGTAAACCATTCAATATCAAGTAATGCAAGTCTATGCCCCAACTACTAATGTGGAAGAAATTGAAGTTGAACCATTCTATGAAAACCTACAAGACCTTCTAGAACAATAACCAAACAAGATATCCTTTTCATTAGAGAGGACTGCAATGCAAAAATAGGAAGTCAAGAAATACCTGGAGTAACAGGCCAGTTTGTCCTTGGTGTACAAAATGAAGCAAGGCAAAGGCTAACAGAGCTTTGTCAAGAGAACACACTGGTCATAGCAAACACCCACTTCCAAAAACACAACAGATGACTCCACACATGGACATCACCATATGGTCATGGTGAAGTCAGATTAATTATACTCTTTTCAGCCAAAGATGGAGAAGCTCTATAGAGTCAATGAAAAAAGACCGAGGGCTGACTGTGGCTCAGCTCACGAACTCCTTATTGCCAAATTCAGACTTAAATTTAAGAAAGTATGGAAAACCACTGTGCCATTCAGATATGACTAAATGAAATCCCTATACAGTGGAAGTGACAAATAGATTCAAGGGATTAGATCTGATAGATGACTGCCTGAAAAACTATGGACAATGGTTTGTGACATTGTACAGGACGTGGTTATCAAACCCATCTCCAGAAAAATAAATGCAAGAAGACAAAATGGTTGTCTGAAGAGGCCCGACAAATAACTGAGAAAAGAAGAGAAGTGAAAGACAAAGAAGAAAAAGAAAGATACACCCATCTGAATGCTAGTTCTAAAGAATAGCAAGGAGAGATAAGAAAGCCTTTCTAGTGACCAGTGCAAATAAATATAGGAAAACAATAGAATAGGAAAGACTAGAGATCTCTTGAAGAAAATTAGAGATACCAAGGGAAAATTTCATGCAAAGATGAGCACAATATAGGACAGAAACCTGATGGGCCTAACAGAAGTAGAAGATATCAAGAAGATGTGGCAAGAACACACAAAAGAACCATACAAAAAATAACCTCGTGACCCAGATAACCATGATGGTGTGATCAATCACCTAGAGCCAGATATCCTGGCCTGTAAAGTCCTTAGGAAGTATCATACGAACAAAGCTGGTGAAGATAATGGAATTTCAGCTGAGCTATTTCAAATCCTAAAAGATGAGTGTTGCGTTCAATATGCCAGCAAATTTGGAAAACACAGCAGTGGCCACAGGACTGGAAAAAGGTCAATTTTCATTCCAATCCCAAAGAAAGGCAATGCCAAAGAATGTTCAAACTACCACACAATTGCACTCATCTCACCCACTAGCAAGCTTAGTTCAGTAACTCAGTGGTGTCTGACCCTTTGCAACATCACCAGACTGCAGCACTCCAGGCTTCCCTGTCCATCACCAATTCTCAGAGCTTACTCAAACTAAAATTTACTCAAACTAAAACTTACTCAAAACAAAAATTTTGAACAAAATAAATGTTCAAAGTAATGTTTGAACAAAGTAATGTTGCTCAAAATTTCCCAAGGTAGGCTTCAAGTGTACATGAACTGAGAATTTTCAGATTCTCAAGCTTGGTTTAGAAAATGCAGAGGAACCAGAGATCAAATTGCCAACATCTGTTGGATCATAAAAAATGAAGAGAACTCCAGAAAAAAAAATCTACTTCTGCTTCATTGACTACACTAAAGCCTTTGACTCTGTGGATCACAACAAACTGTGGAAAATCCTTAAAGAAGTGGGGTTAACAGACCACCTTACTTGCCTCCTGAAAACCTGTATGCAGCTCAAGAAGCAATGGTTAGAACTGGAAATGGAACAACAGACTGGATCAAAATTGGGAAAGGAATATGTCAAGGCTGACAATTGTTACTTTGTTTATTTAACTAATATGCAGAGCATATCATGCAAAATGTTGGGTGGATGAAGCACAAGATGGAATCAAGATTGCCAGGAGAAATATCAATAACCTCAGATACTCAGATGACACCACCCTATGGCAGAAAGTGAAGAGGAACTTATGAGCCTCTTGAAGGTGAAAGAGAAGAATGAAAAAGCTGGCTTAAAGCTCAACATTCAAAAAAGTAAGATCACAGCATCTGGTTCCATCACTTCTTGGCAAATAGATGGGGAAACAAATCACTGCAGATGGTGACTGCAGCCAAGAAATTAAAAGACGCTTGCTCCTTGGAATAAAAGTAATGACCAACTTAGACAGCATATTAAAAAGAAGAGACATTACTTTACCAACAAAGATCCATATAGGCAAAGCTGTGATTTTTCCAGTAGTCATGTATTAATGTGTGAGTTGGACCGAAGAGAAAGGTAAGCATCAAAGTATCGATGCTTTTGAAGTATAGTGTCTGAGAAGACTCTAGAGAGTCCCTTGCACTGCAAGGAGAGTAAACCAGTCAATCCTATAGGAAATCAATCATGAATATTCATTGGAAGAACTGAGGTTGAAGCTGAAACTCTAATACTTTGGCTACCTAATGCAAAGAGCTAACTCCTTAGAAAAGACCCTGATGCTGGGAAAGACTGAAGGCAGGAGGAGAAGGGGACAACAGAGGATGAAATGGTTGGATGGCATCACCAACTCCATAGGCATGAGTTTGAGCAAGCTCTGGGAGATGGTGAAGGGCAGGGAAGCCTGGCATGCTGCAATCCATGGGGTCACAAAGAGTTGGACATGACTGGGCAACTGAACAATAAGACACAGACTTCATACCATTCACAAAAATTACCTCTAACTGTATATAAAACTATATTTAATATAGACTTGCTAAAATTATTGCACAAGATATATCTGATAATGAGCAGTATCCAAATTGTACAAAAAACTATTTTAACAATCTTCCTTTTCTAAACTGCCCATACATTTGGAAGTTCTTGGTTCATGTACTGTTGCTGCTTAGCTTGAAATATTTTGAGCATCACTTTGCTAGCATGTGAAATGAGTGCAGCTGCATGATTGAACATTTTTTGGCGTTGCCCTTCTTTGGGACTGGATTGAAAACTGACCTTTTCTAGTCCTGTGGCCACTGCTGAGGCCACAAATTTTCTAAATTTGCTGCCATATTGAGTTTTTCACTTTAGCAGCATTCTTTTAGGTTTATAAATAGCTCAGGGGGAGTTTCATCATCTTTAGTAGCTTTGTTTGTAATAATGCTTCTTAAGTCCACTTGACTTCACACTCCAGGATGTCTGGTTCTAGGTGAGTGACCACATCATCATAGTTATCTGGGTCACTAAGCTCTATTTTGTATAGTTCTGTGTATTCTTGCCATCTCTTCTTAATCTATCTGCTTCTGTTAGATCTTTTCCACTTCAGTCTTTTACTGTTCCCATCCTTCAATGAAGTTTTACCTTGATACCTCAAATGTTCTCCAGCAACTGTGCTCCTTTGTTTTACCCAAAGGAACACACAATGTTTATAGCAGCTTTATTCATAATATATGGTACACACAATGTTTGTGTACTATAAAATTAGTACTATAAATATAGAAGCTTTATTCATAATTCATAGAGTACACACAATGTTTATAGCAGCTTTATTCATAATTGCCAAAAATTGGAAGCAACCAAGATGTCCTTCAGTAGTTGAATACATAAGCCCACTGTGTTATAGCCAAATAATGGACTATTATTCAGTGATAAAAATTAATGAGCTATCACATCATGGATGGACCCGAGGGAACCATAAATACATATTAAAAAGTGAAAGTAATCAATCTGAAAATATAAATTCTGTGTGATCCCATTTACATGACATTCTGGATAAAGCAAAACTATGAGGACAAAGGATCAGTGGTTTCCAGGCTTAGAGGTGGAGTGATGAATAGACAAAGTATGGATTTTCAGGGGAGTGAGTGAAACCAATTTTTATGCTGCCACAAACATGCATACATATCATTATACATTTGACAAAAACAATAGAAGGTACCGTGGGGGAAGGCAGAAGTCCAAGGTAAACTGTGGATTTTACCAAGGGAGAAGCTCAATGTGAATTCTGGACTTCATGGGTTAATGATGTTTCAGTGCAGGACCACTGCTTGAAATAAGTGTATCATGCTAGCACAGCCCATTGTTGTTGATGAGGGGAGCTGTGGTGCAGATCAGGGAGAGAAAGTGTATGAGAAATATCTGTACCTAAAAAAAAAAAAAGTTGGTAGGACTTCTACCGTGAATAAAGCATAACAAAATTTGGCTCATAGGGTATATCTTGTGGTTATGATATCCCATTATATGCTAAGATGATTAAGAAACTTTTAAAGAGAGAAGCCGCAACAGTTGGACACAAATTCTGTTTTTCAGGACTGGGGATGTGTAACACTGAAATATGTTACCACTCTCCTTGATCTGACACTGGATGTCCTATTAATATACTTTTCATAGAACTATCTGCAATTGGGAAAGTAGCTTATTCCTAAATAGATACTCTTGCTCCTGTTCATAGAGTCCATAGCTCATGACATGTTGATTAAAGCAACAAATAAGCTAACTTTATCTTCAATAAATTTTCAGTGTTCTCAAGTGCAATAGTAACAGAAAACAGGCTTAAGCAACTTGGTCTGTTATTTTATAAAGCAAACAAAGTTAAATGTAAACGGAATGTCTTATAAAGTGTTAAGCTTCTATTTTGCGATCAGATCAGATCAGATCAGTCGCTCAGTCGTGTCCGACTCTTTGTGACCCCATGAATCGCAGCACGCCAGGCCTCCCAGTCCATCACCAACTCCCGGAGTTCACTGAGACTCAACGTCCATCGAGTCAGTGATGCCATCCAGCCATCTCATAGACTTGATCCATTTGAAGATGAGACAAATAAACTCTTTTTCCACAGCAGTCGGGCTATGCTTATGGCATAACCTCTTCCTAGAGTCATGTGATGCACAGTTGTCACAACTGGAAGTATTAGTCACTCAGTCATGTCCGACTCTTTGTGACCATATGGTTTGTAGCTCACCAGGCACCTATGTTCATGGGATTTTCCTAGGCAAGAATACTGGAATAAGTAGCCATTCCCTTGTCCAGGAGATCTTCCCATCCCGGGGATTGAACCTGGGTCTTGTAGATTGCAGGCAGATTCTTTACCATCTGAGGCAGAAGGGAAGCATGAGAACCCATACAAATAAGTTATTTAATATCTAAAACTGCTGCTTTGAATAATATCAACATATGTCTAGAGGCAAAGGACTTCCTTACATTGCTTAATTTTCTATAGTGGGAGTTTTAATTTTTATTATTTTTTAAAATAAGAAATATATTATGATGTGATAGCTCATCCTAACTTCATTGAAGCAGTTTTCTAGAAAGAAAGAGGAAAACAAATGTTACAATGCCATTAAAGTTAGCGGGCTTTACAGCTGGCAAAGAGAACACTGCATCATTCTATTTATCCAGTAACTTTTAGTCCTTGTTGTAGCCCAAGCAACAGGCTATATGCTTTAACATATTTTTTAAAGTGATCTTGACAAAATACAAGCAATATATATTGCTGAAGCTCTGTGTGTGTGTGTGTGTGTGTGTGTGTATATATATCTATATATATATATATATTAGAAATAGCCAAAAATTATACTGTCTATAATTTTCACAAGGCTTCAATTTCCAGTAAGTGAATCTATTATACCATTTTTTAAAAAGGGACACAAATTATTTCATTTCTCAGGAGAAATTATGGTTCAGAAGATTTAAGGAAAATGACAAAATCAGAGTGAAAAAGAAATGTTGAAAATGATGCTGTGCTTTTCCATTTTTTTCCCTTCAGTGTAGATTCAGCCTGAATCAAGGCAGACGCACTTCAAAGGCTTTTCATAAGTGATGTCAAGTAATTTCAACTGAATTGAAACCACCAGGTTCAGGAGAGATATTGAAGGTATCAGGACCCTAAGGACACTAGAAACTTCACTAGTTCCAAATTAATTTAAAGTATATTAACATCAAACACTGGAAAATACAGGTTAGTGATGGCATTAGATGAAGACTTTAGGGTACTATTCTCCGCTTTCCTTTTGAGTTGTTAGTTGTCATGGAAAAGCTATGTATAGTCTATACAAATGCTTTTTTTTTTTTTTAACTTTCAGAGATCCAGATTCTCTTTTTCTTATAAATTAAATTCTGGAATGACTGGTTGTGGTTTATTTACCCTGATTAAGATATATTTGCTTCTGTGAGAAATTATCTACAAATTGATGCATCAGCGTAGAAGGTAAAGTTAAAAATCTTTGTGCTGCAACATACATTCTAGTTAATGTAGAACAAAATGAGTCAAATCTCCTTACAGTATTATTAATAGAATTATCTTTTTTTAATAACTGTTCACTCTTACGCAATACAAAAAATGGAATTGTAGTTTTGTTTCTTCACTCTTCAATCTGAAAATTAAGATAGAAGTGACTTTAGACATTGTTTTAAGCAAAATTCTTGGTGCCCGAATCTGGCATATCTGATCCATATCACACATAAGATGGTATAACTGAATGAACAGCATTTGCGCTAGGATTTTTTTTTTTTTTTTTGATAGAAGAAAGACTTAAGTGAGACTTTAAAATGCTTGTTGTCACTTTACCTTTCTTATACCTTCACACTTACTGGAGCAGCATTCTCCAAACATATTTAAACAGATATTTGGAAGTGTTTCCTTGACTGATAGTCACATATTTTATAAAATTTAATAATTGAAACAATAGTGAATCCATGACTGTGCTTTCAGAATTTGGGAAAACTTTAGAATTTTAGTTCTCATATATCCTATATAGTTAAACAAGGATTTGAAGGTTTCTACTTGAAGGTCATCTGAGTGGGAAAAACTTAAACTTCCTCTCTTGCATCGCCAAATAATTGAAATTTCCTGCATCTAGCTATTTCAGAACCCACAAGCTGTTATTGTAAGAAGGAAGTGGTATTGGTTCTTATTGAATTTTTATCCAACAGGATCAGGAATCATAGGTAGTAAATTTATCCAAAAAATGTTACCACAGGACAAAGAATCATGAAAAATAGTACGTATACATTGCTCATTTACAGCTGGGAGGGAAGCAGTTTTCTCAGCACTAAGTTTAAAATCCTCTGCTGCTGCTGCTGCTGCTGCTGCTGCTAAGTTGCTTCAGTCGTGTCCGACTCTGTGCGACCCCATAGATGGCAGCCCACCAGCCTCCCCCGTCCCTGGGATTCTCCAGGCAAGAACACTGTAGTGGGTTGCCATTTCCTTCTCCAAAGCATGAAAGTGAAAAGTGAAAGTGAAATTGCTCAGTCGTGTCTGACTCTTAGCGACCTCATGGACTGCGGCCTACCAGGCTCCTCCATCCATGGGATTTTCTAGGCAAGAGTACTGGAGTGGGGTGCCATTGCCTTCTCCACCAATTAAAATATGCTTTCCGTTCATTTTGTCTATCTCATACTTTCTCTAGTCATGCATGAAGATAGACAAATTTGGGGATTTTGAGAGCTCCCTATTTTAGCCAAAAGAAATTTAAATCATCCTAGGTTAAATAGGGGCTTCCCTGGTGGTTCAAAGGATAAAGCATCTGCCAGCAATGCAGGAGACCCGGGTTCGATCCTTGGGTTGGGAAGATCCCCTGGAGAAGGAAATGGCAATCCACTCCAGTATTCTTGCCTGAAGAATGCCATGGACAGAGGAGCCTGGCAGGCTACAGTTCACGGGGTCACAAAGAGTCGGACACGACTGAGTGACTTCACTCATTCAGGTTAAATAACCCATTTAGATAAGTAATTACAGAATAGGGGTGTAATTACAGGTGTTAAATATAAAGTTGGCATAAGCTCCTAAGAGTTCATTTTTCTTTAAATTTTTCCTGTAAGAACTTCCCATTATTCTGAATGTCACCAAAAGAAGAAAGAAAACCTGAAACTCACATCTCTTACCAAGCCATGAAGACAGAAATCCTGAAACATGAATCACAAGATAGAAAAAGCTTGAATCTGAATGCTGAGATTAAAAATAAAATCTAAAATAAATCCCCAAATAAAGACCTAGAGCTCAACTAAGCGGGAGGTTCAGATCCAGGAGCACTCACCTGGAGTTCCGAAGCAACCGAAGAGAAGGCTGGACTCAGTGGGTCTGCGTCGGCACCATACATAGGGTCTGAACAGCTGCTGGACTGCTTAGGGAGCACTGATCTGGATCGTGCCAACCATGCCAGCTATGTTCACCAAAATTTCAGAGACAGAGACCTGATTGAACTAAAGAAGCATTTACAGGGCTACCCAGGTGGCTAAGCCAGTAAAGAATCTGCCTGCAATGCAAGAGACTTGGGTTTGATCCCTAGGTCGGGGAGATAGTCTGGAAAAGGAAATGGCTACTCACTCCAATATTCTTGCCTGAGGAATTCTTTGGACAGAGGAGCCTGCTGGGCTACATTCTATAGGCTTCCAAAGAGTTGGACACGACTGATTGACTAACTCTACATTTCTAATTGAGGTTTTTTTTTAGGATTGCAGCCCCAGAAACACAGATTAAGAAATGTCTGAATTGTGTTCCACCAGACTACAGTATGGAGGAAGCCATAAAAGCAAAAGCTGCTAGGTCACAGTATTACATAAGTTGTCTCTCAAGAATTATAATTGGAGCTGGCAAGAAGTGAGGGTTTGTGTTAAGCAAGGGTTGGTTGGAGTCTGAAATGGTTGCATACTTATAAGTGGAACCTTGAGATCATAAGATTGCAGGTTGCAGATATTGTCTGAATGTGGCTTGTGGTGACCTTGGGTTTGGTTCAGTTTAGAGAAAGTTCAAATCCTTAATAGTGAAGGAAGGCTTCTGATACCAGATCCTCAGTGGCTGCCTAATTCCAGTTTTGTATGCCTGAATGTTAACTTTTTTTTTTTCTTTTATAGCCAAAAAAGGGAGGGGAAAACTTGAATGATGTGATTAAGGATCTTGACCTGGATTATCTAAGCAGGCTGGTAGTAAATGCAATTAAGTGTATCTTTTAAAAAGAAGGCAGAGAGAGATTTGACATACACATAGGAACAGGTAATACGAAGACAGAACATAGAGATTTGAAGAGTTTGGCCTTAAAGCCTGGACTGATGTGACCACAAGCCAAGGAATGCTGATAGCCACCAGAAAATGAAAAAAGCAAAGAACGGATTAACCCCTAGAGGGAATGTGACCTTGCTAACATCATGATTTTGACCTAGTGATACTTATTTTGGACTTCTGATCTCCAGAATGATGAGAAAACAACTTTCTGTATTTCGAGCCACCAAGTAGTAATTAGTTACAGCAGCTATCAGAAACTTACATATATGAACATAGGGTTGTATGGGGTGGGGCAGCATGGAAAAAAGTGCTATAGACCTTATAAACCAGGCTTTATATTGGACGCTTCCAGATTTTGATTTTTATTGACCCTTACAATTACAATAACAACAGAGAGTCAGGGCTTGCCAACTTTCCATTTTGCCAAACAATAAGACTTTCAAAATTACTCTCATAATTTCTATCTTTTTATGAGATAACTTTCTTGACTTATTTTTCCTGTTAGAGACAACTTCCCCAGCCTGTTTTAGCCCTGAAAGTGGGATATACGAAGTTTTCTAGGAAGGCTGATCTTGCAAGGCATACACAATAGCCCTGGGGAGATTCTTCTCTTGCTCCCACATGCTATTAATCAATCATCATCAAGTCCAACCAGTTCTACTTTCAAAATATGACCAGATCCTCAGCATGTCACCTCATCTCCATTGTTTTCACCCTGTTCCAAGACACCTTGTTAGCTTCTCTCTAGGATTCCTGCAGTTGGCCCTGACCTGCCTGCCTTACCTGTCTCTCCCCCTTCAGTCCATTCTCAGCACATCACTTGGAGAGATGCCTCAGTTCAGTTCAGTTGCTCAATCGTGTCCGACTCTTTGCGACCCCATAAACCACAGCACGCCAGGTCTCCCTGTCCATTACCAACTCCTGGAGTCCACCCAAACCCATATCCATTGAGTAGGTGATGCCATCCAACCATCTCATCCTCTGTCGTCCCCTTCTTCTCCTGCCCTCAATCTTTCCCAGCATCAGGGTCTTTTCAAATGAGTCAGCTCTTCACATCAGGTGGCCAAAATATTGGAGTTTCAGCTTCAACATCAGTCCTTCCAATGAACACCTAGGACTGATCTCTTTTAGGATGGACTGGCTGGATCTCCTTCCAGTCCAAGGGACTCTTGGTGCAGGAGTGACAGCTGCCAAGGTGCAGAAACGGCTGAGAGGAGCTACCCCACGTCCAAAATAAGGAGCAGTAGCTGCACTTTGCTGGAGCAGCCATGAAGAGATACCCCACATCCAAGGTAAGAGAAACCAAAGTTAGACTGGGCACTGAGAGAGGGCATCAGAGGGCAGACAGACTGAAACCACAATCACAGACTAACCAATCTGATCACACGGACCACAGCCTTGTCTAACTCAATGAAACTAAGCCATGCTGTGTGGAAAGAGATGCCTACTAAAAGCCAAATCATGTGACTCCTTAACTCAAAACCTTCCAATGGCACCCACTACACTCATGATACCATTCCAAGCCCTTACCATTATCTACCAGGTCAACAAAATCCATTCCCACTATCTATCACAGTCTCCCTCTCTCTGCCCTAGACACATCGCCTCTTTTTTCACACACACACACACACACACACACACACAGTACATTCCACCCAAGGGCCTTTATACTTGCTGCTTATTGTCCAGATACCCTCATGGCCATGTCTTCACTTATCTTTGTGCTCATCTTACAACCTCAGAGAGGCCTCCTTTGTTTTGTGAATCACCTTGTGAACCCAAAACACTCAGTAAGGGTTTGACCTCAACCCTATTACAGTCAGAAATTCATACCAGTTGTTGGTATTCTGACTTCTACTTGGAATCCTAAGACAGTCCCATGCCAGCACTTCTCAAACTTTAATGTGAGTATGAACCAGAAAGATGGCTGGTCAGTGCTTCTCACACTGCAACATGCAAATCCATTTGCAGATTCTGATTTAGCAGGTTTGAGTCAGAACCTGAGATTCTGCATCTCTAACGTAAGTCCAGGAGATGCTGACGCTGCTGTCTCCCAGCCCGTACTTTAAAAGTACTTTCATCCTGACTTAGGTGAAGAAACTCAGCACATTATCCCAGACACACAGGCTAGACCCAACTTCTCTCTTCGCCTCTTCCCTACCTGTTTACAATTTCCTCCATCAGTCACAGGGCTGTCAGATCTTCCAGCCTCATGGATGTAATGGCATGATAGCTGAGTCATTGTGAGGTCCCAGACCAGCCTGCAGGATGAACACAGAGCTGGACTGAGATGACTGCTCTGGGAATGTGACTGGACAAGACCCCCTGCTTTTTTCCATGCCCACCACACACACCAAGACCACCACACCCCACCCACTCACCACGGACCACCCACCACCCGTGTACCATGCACCACGCCCACCACGCGCTGCGGTGCAGGACCCTGCATCCTGCGCACGATGGTGTACCACACCCACCACGTGCTCCAAGAACAACCGCGCACCACCAAGCACTTACCACACGCACCACCACTTACCTGCCTCACAACAAACAGGCACGGAGCAGGTTCAAGGTGACATTAAAGTGGAGCAAGTTGACAGTGCATGGTGCAAGGAAAGGGAAGAAAAGGCTCCTTTCTGCTTCTTCTTTCCATTCTACTCTTCAAAAAGGTTGGGAAGGTAACTGCCCTTCAAGAACTTTTAATGAAATCCTTCTAGTTGTTTTGCACCTAGCTATTTCAACAAAATATACTGAATCCATTTATGAGACAATAGTTTCTATTCAATTTACACAACATTTGCAAAATGTCAAAATTAAAGATGATAGAGGTAGAAAGCACATTAGTGCTTCCACATTAGGGGTAGGGAGGTGGATGTGACTACAGAGGTAGCCTCAGGGGGAACCTGTATTTTTTTCATGGAATAGTTTTGCATCTTGGATGCACTTAATTGCATGTAATTCTATGTCATAGTACTATACACACATATTGTGCCTACATCACATTCTTGGGTTAATTATGTAATACATTACCATTGGGAGAACTGGGCAAAGAGTATACTGTGCCTCTCTGTAATACTTTTGCATCTTCCTGTGAATCTGTAATTATTTTATATTAAAATAAGTCTATACATTTGGAACTGAGACAATTACTACAGAGCAGTTTCTCAGGCCTACTGAGCTGTTTATGAGTCATTTATCAGCTGAGCCACAGAAGCCCCTCTGGCTAGTGGACAATGGTAGGATTATCTGTTCCCAGGGATTAGTGTCAGTTTAAAGGACATTTCCAAACTTCTTCCAAAATGTACTTTCTCCATTAAACATTTGCCCTGATAAATGACTGCAAATCCATTGAGGAACACTGGAAGGAAGATGTACTTATGGAGTTCTCTCAGGGTTTGTCCATTCTCAGCTTGTTTCAAGGAATTCTGTATTTGTGAATTGACTCAGGGATGGGAGTTCCATCAGGACCATGTAAGAAGATGCAAAAAAATCTCCAAAATTAGAGGGCTCCCTCTTTCCACCTTCCCCAACTCCTGGTAAGTGAATAAAGAAGATAATGGGGCTTCGCTGGTGGCTTAGATGGTTAAGAATGCGCCTGCAATGCAGGAGACACAGGTTCAATCCTGGGGTCAGGAAGATCCTCTGGAGAAGGGAATGGCAACCCACTCCCGTATTCTTGCCTAGAGAATTCTATGGAAAGGGGAACCCTGCAGGTTACAGTCCATGGGGTCGCAAAGAGTCAGATACGACTGAGCAATGAATGCAATAAGACTTAGTCCTCACCATCATACCGTTGGTTGGGCAAAGATTTATGAAGTTGACCTTCTGATTACAAATGCAGGTAGTTGACAGAGTAACCAAGACAGCATAGCCTTAGCAACTTTGTATTATTGTTTTGTTTCTGCCACTCCAGGAATCTGTAAATCAAATCCAAATAGAGAATATAATTCAGTAGTAGCATTTCCTCTCTAACAGATAGAGACGAATTGTAAGGTTTGGTAATCTATTAATCAGTGTATTTCTCAGTGATCTGAAAATGAACCAGTAGTTAAAACGACTCCTAGTTTTTCAGCCTAGGAGATTGATTCAGAAATTTCTGGCAAATGTTCCACATTAATAAATTAGGCCTAATACCCTAATGTGTTATTTTCGTCTCTGTTGAGCTCTCTCAAAATCTTCACACATAACTCCTAGGTTTCTGACCTGAATGCATGACCCAAATATTGCAATTATGTTGGTGTGTAAAGCTTTTTATACAAGTTTGGCTTTGCAGTTTCTCCCTCATAACATCTTGAATGTGGCGTTTATTGTATATCTGGTGGCAATAAAGGAAAAAAAAAGGAATATGAAAGAGGTTTCCATTCTCATTCATATGATTTTCTCATGTGGATTCATTGTATTTGTTTGAAGAAAGGCTGCTATTCAGCAGAGATTTTTGGAGAGGTTTGGAAATTGTGCCCCTCCTACTAGAATCCTGTCTAATGATCTCTTTCCAAATTTTACTCTTACTTTCTCTTAATATATGTCCTAATTTTGACATATGTAAAAAGATTGTTGTTCAATCTATCATTATTATGGGTTGGATTGATTATCTCAGAAAATGTATGTTAAAGCCCTAATTCTCAGTACCTCAGAATATGCCCTTGTTTGGAAACAAGTATTGTACAGAAAGAATGAGGTTAAAATGAGCATTTTAGGGTGACTCCTAATTTAACGTGACTAGGGTCCTTATAATCATGCGGACATTTGGACCCTAGACATGTATGCACAGAGGGAAGGCACTGTGAGGACACAAAGGGGAAAGTCAGTCATATGACTGGAGTGAAGAGTCCACAAGCCAAGAACACCAAGGAATGCTATCAAATAATAGAAACAAGAAGATGCAAGGAAGGATTCTGCTCCAGAGTTTTCAGAGAGAACAAGACTCTGATCACACCTTAATCTTGAATTCCTAGCCTCCAGAACTGGGATACAATAAACTTTACTTGTCTTAAGAATTTTAAGTACCACATTTTAGTACTTTGTTAACAAAGTCCTAGAAAAGTGAATAGTGCCATAATTCACCAAACTGAAGGGATACATTTTATTTTAAATTGTATACCTATATAAATCTTGTTGTTACCAAGAGAAGTGATGATTTTATTGAAAAAGAAAATCCCTGTGTTCTCACCAGGCTTTGAGATGAGAATTTAAATCTGGAGCTGGTCACCATTGTTCCACATAATGCAAATGGTCAGCCCTCCCTCCCTCAGCCATATTGCCCTTTGTAAACATTGTCATGATCATTGATCATAATACCACTACATCTGTTAAAACTTAGCTCTCAGTAGGTAATTCATTCCAGGTGACCATAGGCAATAATAATTAAAATAAATATTTTGCCACTGCATGCCATGAATTACTAATGTATTTACTTTGTGTTAATTGATTCCTCACTGACTTAATCTCAGTATGTGAAATCACTAATCCTGAATTGTCTTGAGTTTCTTTCTTTTCTTTTTCTTTTTTTTTTGCAAGCACCTTTGTAATCAATTACAATATTGCTTATAATTCTTTAGTTTAAGGAAATAATATGACATTTATGAAGATAGAGTCATATTAAATAGTTTTTCAGTTCAGTCGCTCAGTTGTGTCTGACTCTTGGCGACCTCATGGACTTCAGCATGCCAGGCTTACCTGTCTATCACCAACTCCGGGAGCCTACTCAAAACTCACGTCCATCGCGTTTGTGATGTCATCCAACCATCTCAGCCTGTCATCCCCTTCTCCTCCCACCTTCAATCTTTCCAAGCATCAGGGTCTTTTCTAATGAGTTAGCTCTTTACATCAGGTGGCCAAAGTATTGGAGTTTCAACTTCAGCATCAGTCCTTCCAGTGAATACTCAGGACTGATTTCCGTTAGGATTGACAGGTTGGATCTCCTTGCAGTCCAAGGGACTCTCAAGAGTCTTCTCCAACACCACAGTTCAAAAGCATCGATTCTTTGGCACTCAGCTTTCTTTACAGTCCAACTCTCACATCTATACATGACTAATGGAAAAGCCATAGCTTTGACTAGATGTACCTTTGCTGGTAAAGTAATATCTCTGCTTTTTAATATGTTGTCTAGGTTGGTCTTAGCTTTTCTTCAAAGGAGCAAGTGTCTTTTAATCTCATGGCTGCAGTCATCATCTTCAGTGATTTTGGAACCCCAAAATAAATAGCTTTTAGAATCTCCCAAATAGCCAAGGTTTAAATACTGCTTCTTCTTGTTGTTGTCCACTTACTAAGTCGTGTCTGAGTCTGCAACCCCATAGACTACAGCAGGTCAGCCTCCTTGTCCTTCACTATTTCCTGGAGTTAGCTCAAAGTCATATCCATTGAGTTGGTGATGCCATCAAATCTTCTTTTCCTCTGTTACCCTCTTCTCCTCCTGCCCTTAATCTTTCCCAGCATCAGGGTTTTTTTCCAATGAGTTGACTCTTTGCATTAGGTTGCTAAATTATTGGAGTTTTAGCTTCAATAACAGTCCTTCCAATGAATATTTAGGGTTAATTTCCTTAAGGATTGACTAATTTGATTTCCTTGCTCTCCAAGGGACTCTCAAGAGTCTTCTCCAGCACTTCATGGAACACAGTAATTATAATAACAGTGAAATATACTATAATACTTTTTATTTATAATAGAGTTGGGCATGACTTGGCCACTGAAAAACCATAGTTTTTTCATATCAACCATAGTTCATAAATAAATAACAGCAAGATACACTATAATACTCTTCTACAAGTCTCTTCTAAAAATTCTTCTGCAAATTCCATTGATGCACCACCACTGTACTCATTATCTGTGATTCTAGGGAGTCTAGGAAAGAAAGCAGAAAAAGTAGCATACCATAGTAGTTTAGTTCCTGGACTCTGGAGCTGCCCTAGGTAAATTCAAATCTTACTGCCCCATCCATTAACCCTGTGACTTTGGCCTTATTAGGTAATAAGCTGTGCTTCAGTTCCCTCCACCTATAAAATGAGAATAGTAATAAAGCCTATCCTCTAAACTTGTTATAAAGATTAAATGAATGAATATTTTTTAAAATCTGAAATTTATTAAGCATTAGATAAAAACCTTATGAAACAGAAGATAAATAACTAAATAAAGACCAGACACTATAATATCTGCCTAACTTGTACCAGATAAAACTAAACATCTTCAACCATGCTAGAAGGATAAATCAATTTATTGCAAATATTTAAAAATTTCTGCTTTCTGGTCTCATGTGTGTGTACCATAGTTTGCACATCTAGAATCCTGGCAGCAAATAAGTTTAAGAAATATGTTTTTGTAGATTTGGAGCATCCATATTGAAAATGCATAAGTCAATTCATACTATGTGTGGTACCCAGCCACACCAACTTCTTCCCACGCAGACATCTTTCTTTGGATAACAGAGAACATGTAATGTTTTTTTTTTTTGACAATGTCAGGGAAACCCCATAACCGTAAGCAGTTAAATCTCTTGGAGAAGAATTTATAAAATATATTAAACAATAAAAATATTACAAGATCAAAATTTGGGACAATTCACTCTAACATGATTATAAATCTGAATCTCATTTCCATCTGCATAAGTGGCATTCCCAAAATCAAATTCCAACTCTGCAGCAAGCAGCAGCTCCAGGGACTTGTTCACAGTGACTCCCCTTGGGACATAAATTTCCTTGGCCATATAACTTTTTCACAAAGATCATACTTGGGGAAAAGTAAATTTTGAAAACATTGTTTTATAACATAAACTTCAATCTGGCTAACCTATAGTGAGTTTGTGCTTTTGGTACAGAATGATTATTGATGCAGCTAAAACTTTTGCTCTGATTTCTCATGTTTTCTGCTGTTTGTGATAATATACACAAAAGTTGTTTGAATGTTTCCGGTGCTGTGTTTTTCAGTTATTGTTAGCTTTATCTTGTAGTGGCTTTTGGCCAGAAACAGTCAACCTGGTCTTAACACACCATTAATCCAATGATACTTTCTCTAAAGCCATGTTAAAGTTCTTAGATTCATTCATTTTTTTTTAAATAGGAATATAGCATGAGTAGAAAACTGTTTTACTAGCATTGAAATTACTCAGTTACAGCAATTTCATAAGTGAAGCAAATTTTTCATTGTAAATGTTGGCTGCTTCATGATGAAAAGCAAATTTTCACCTTATATTTTCACTTTTTTACATCACAACACATTTCTGCAGCCAACATTTTGCATAGTCAGTGTCACTTCAGTGCTGAGTTTTCATGTGAGCTTGTTTCACATCCAAACTAACTAGTGGTTTATATGTATGTATATATATATATATATGGGCTTCCCTAGTAACTCAGTTGGTAAAGAATCTGCCTGCAATGCAGGAGACCCAGGTTGAATCTGTGGGTCAGGAAGGTCCCCTGGAGAAGGAAATGGCCATCCACTCCAGTACTCTTGTCTGGGGAAATCCATGGACAGAGGACATGGTGGGCTACAGTCCATGGGATTTCAAAGAGTCAGACACAATTGTGCAACTAACTTTCACTTTTCATATATATATATATTTTTCTTTTTTTTTCATTCTGTCAGAACTTGTCTTAGTTTGCCAATTATTTCTTCTTTGTTTATCACTTATTTTCAGTTATGACACTGTCACAGTTTTAAACTTTCAAGCTATGGACTGGTACTGTTTTTAATTGTTTCTATATCATTCCTCTAATAAAATATCAACAAATTATGGTTATGCTTTTTAGAATAAATACGGTAGTAGTTTCTGACCTCATAGTTTCAGTAAATTGCCTCAATTCAGTAACACATTCAAGTTCTTATAATAATTTATTTTCCTGCTCTACCTTTAAAAGAAGATATTTCTTTTTTTACTGTGCTCTTTTGCTCATTTTGACATGTTCACATGGTATTGTCAGAGATATGCACACACAGTGCAGTATTACCAAATAGCAGTTATATGTAACTGACTGGTGAGAATACTGAGATAAATTGATAAGCTCAAGTAGATTGAACTCAGGTTTAGCTGCCAAATATCTGTGAAAAACTACCTTCAACAGTTTTAGTGTGTGTGTGTTTAACATGGGAGATGCATGCATAAACTTATTGACCTATATTAATAAGTGAAATAGACTGGTTTAATAAATAACCAGATTCAGAGATACAAAAATTATTTTGTATTTGTAAGCTAAAATTGCAGCTAATTAAATTAATGATTAAATGATTTAATCATTATTTTGGAAACATTAAAATAAAAGATATTTTCTCTCTTACTCTACTTTTGTTTGGAAACTGACCTCTGAGAGCTTTTGTTTTCATTAAAATGTCTGTTACTATTGTTTGTTTTGTTTTGCAGCATTCAGTACAGAAATTGATTTGAACTTTGGGAGTGATATTTAATATTATTAAATCAGAACATCAGATAATTAAAATTACAGTTATTTTTAAGCATTATTAAAGAAAGAAAGAAAGAAAGTGAAGTCGCTCAGTCATGCCTGACTCTGCGACCCCATGGATAGTAGCCTGCATCAAGCTCCTCAGTCAATGGGATTTTCAAGGCAAGAAGTACCAGAGTGTGTTACCATTTCCTTCTCCAGGGAATCTTCCCAACCTGGGGATCGAACCCAGGTCTCTTATATTGTAGACAGATGCTTTACCGTCTGAGCCTTTAAGCATTATTAAACCTTGGCATTATTATTATTACTTAATTTATAATATAGCTACTCTAAAGGTCATAATATAATTCTGCTATGTTAAAAACATCATTTTAATGTCAAAAGCATCATTTTAGTTTCAAGTTCCAAAAAACAATTTGGATAAATAATTCTCATTTGTAGATTTTTTTTTTTCCTCAACAGTGTAAATTGAGAAAGCTGAACTAGATATTTGCAAATTCATTTGTCTAAAACGTGATGTAAAAAAAAAAAAAAATCTGTAACTTAATATTCCACCCTGCAGCTTTACAGTGTGGAGGTGTGTATGATATTGCTGAAAATCTATTTTAATGTATGGAAATTAATCTGTGTTTTTCCTTGACAAATTAATAATTTTGAGATAATATATAACCAAGAGTGAGACATTGAATTCTATATTCAATTTAATAACCTACCTCCACCTTTGCTGATATCCACTTGCCATCTTTCTTTTGATTTTTATCTTCCCTCTCCCTGTTCTCTTGCAGTCACACTAGATTATATGTTGTGTTCAGATACATCAATAGTTCTCCCAATACAGTGTATTTATTTCATTGTTTTTTTCTTCTAAATATGGACAGTTCTTTCATAGATATTTTTATGGGTCACCCTCTTTTTTTTTTGTTTCAATCCATTAAAACGTCAACTAATCAGATATATTTCCTAATCATCAGAGACAAAATAAACTCTTAAATCACACTTATTCAATATCATTTTGATAACACATTTGTCTATTACTCTAAGTCTCTGCCTCCTCACAACACTTAAAATGTAGCTGCATGACATCAGTAAATGACAATTTACTATTTATTAGTATATTTAATGTCTTCTCATACTTGAAAATTAAAATAAATTCTGTGGACATTTTTGACTGAATATGCCAGCAAATTTAGAAAACTCACAGTAGTCTCAGGACTGGAAGAGCTCAGCTTTTATTCCAATCACAAATAAAAACAGTGCCAACAAATGCACAATTGCACTCATCTCACACGCTAGCAATGTAATGCTCAAAATTCTCCAAGCCAGGCTTCAACAGTACGTGAACCATGAACTTCCAGATGTTCAAGCTGGATTTAGAAAAGGCAGAAAAACCAGAGATTACTGACAAACCCACAGCAAACATTATCCTCAATGGTGAAAAATTGAAAGCATTTCCTCTAAAGTCAGGAACAAGACAAGGGTGCCCACTTTCACCATTACTA
>NW_011494708.1:12424157-12425045 GCF_000754665.1 Bison bison bison | reverse complement strand
ATAATGAGAAAACAGAAAGAGAAATTAAGGAAACAATTCCATTCACCATTGCAACGAAAAGAATAAAATACTTAGGAATATATCTACCTAAAGAAACTAAAGACTTATATATAGAAAACTATAAAACACTGGTGAAAAAAATCAAAGAGGACACTAATAGATGGAGAAATATACCATGTTCATGGATTGGAAGAATCAATATAGTGAAAATGAGTATACTACCCAAAGCAATTTATAGATTCAATGCAATCCCTATCAAGCTACCAACAGTATTCTTCACAGAGCTAGAACAAATAATTTCACAATTTGTATGGAAATACAAAAAACCTCGAATAGCCAAAGCTATTTTGAGAAAGAAAAATGGAACTGGAGGAATGAACCTACCTGACTTCAGGCTCTAATACAAAGCCACAGTCATCAAGAGAGTATGGTACTGGCACAAAGACAGAAATATAGATCAACGGAACAAAATAGAAAGCCCAGAGATAAATCCACGCACATAGGGACACCTTATCTTTGACAAAGGAGGCAAGAATATACAATGGATTAAAGACAATCTCTTTAACAAGTGGTGCTGGGAAATCTGGTCAACCACTTGTAAAAGAATGAAACTAGAACACTTTCTAACACCATATACAAAAATAAGCTCAAAATGGATTAAAGATCTAAACGTAAGACCAGAAACTATAAAACTCCTAGAGGAGAACATAGGCAAAACACTCTCTGACATACATCACAGCAGGATCCTCTATGACCCACCTCCCAGAATATTGGAAATAAAAGCAAAAATAAACAAATGGGACCTAATTAACCTTAAAAGCTTCTGCACATCAAAGGAAACTATTAGCAAGGTGAAAAGACAGCCTTCAGAATGGGAGAAAATAATAG
>NW_011494708.1:12403982-12423964 GCF_000754665.1 Bison bison bison | reverse complement strand
ATATACAAGCAACTCCTACAGCTCAACTCCAGAAAAATAAATGACCCAATCAAAAAATGGGCCAAAGATATAAATAGACATTTCTCCAAAGAAGACATACAGATGGCTAACAAACACATGAGAAGATGCTCAACATCACTCATTATCAGAGAAATGCAAATCAAAACCACTATGAGGTACCATTTCACGCCAGTCAAAATGGCTGCGATTCAAAAGTCTACAAATAATAAATGCTGGAGAGGGTGTGGAGAAAAGGGAACCCTCTTACACTGTTGGTGGGAATGCAAACTGGTACAGCCACTATGGAGAACAGTGTGGAGATTCCTTAAAAAACTGGAAATAGAACTGCCTTATGATCCAGCAATCCCACTGCTGGGCATACACACTGAGGAAACCAGAAGGGAAAGAGACACGTGTACCCCAATGTTCATCGCAGCACTGTTTATAATAGCCAGGACATGGAAGCAACCTAGATGTCCATCAGCAGATGAATGGATAAGAAAGCAGTGGTACATATACACAATGGAGTATTACTCAGCCATTAAAAAGAATACATTTGAATCAGTTCTAATGAGGTGGATGAAACTGGAGCCTATTATACAGAGTGAAGTAAGCCAGAAGGAAAAACACCAATACAGTATACTAACGCATATATATGGAATTTAGAAAGATGGTAACGATAACACTGTATACGAGACAGCAAAAGAGACACTGATGTATAGAACAGTCTTATGGACTCTGTGGGAGAGGGAGAGGGTGGGAAGATTTGGGAGAATGGCATTGAAACATGTAAAATATCATGTATGAAACGAGATGCCAGTCCAGGTTCAATGCACGATACTGGATGCTTGGGGCAGGTGCACTGGGACGACCCAGAGGGATGGTATGGGGAGGGAGGAGGGAGGAGGGTTCAGGATGGGGAACACATGTATACCTGTGGTGGATTCATTTTGATATTTGGCAAAACTAATACAATTATATAAAGTTTAAAAATAAAATAAAATTAATTAAAAAAATAAATAAATTGCCAACATCTGTTGGATCATCAAAAAAGCAAGAGAGTTCCAGAAAAACATCTATTTCTCCTTTATTGACTATAAGGCCTTTGACTGTGTGGATCACAACAAACTGTGAAAAATTCTTTAAGAGATGGGAATACCAGACCATCTGATCTGCCTCTTGAGAAATCTTTAACAGGGCAAGAAGCAACAGTTAGAACTGGACATGGAACAACAGACCAGTTCCACATCAGGAAAGGAATACGTCAAGGCTGTATAATGTCACCCTACTTATTTAATTTATGTGCAGAGTACATCATGAGAAATGCTGGACTGGATGAAGCACAAGCTGGAATCAAGATTGCTGGGAGAAATATCAATAACTTCAGATATGCAGATAACACCACCCTATGGCAGAAAGCAAAGAACTAAAGAACCTCTTGTTGAAAGTCAAAGAGGAGAGTGAAAAAGCTGGCTTAAAACTCAACATTCAGAAAACTAAGATCATGGCATCTGGTCCCATCACTTCATGGCAAGTAGATGGGGAAACAGTGGAAACAGTGGCTGACTTTATTTTGGGGGGACTGCAAAATCACTGAAGATGGTGACTGCAGCCATGAAATTAAAAGATACTTGTTTCTTAAAAGAAAAGCTATGACCAACCTAGACAGCATATTAAAAAGCAGAGACATTACTTTGCCAACAAAGGTCTGTCTAGTCAAAGCTATGATTTTTCCAGTAGTCATGAATGGATGTGAGAGTTGGACCATAAAGAAAGCTGAGCGCCAAAGAATAGATGCTTTTGAACTGTGATGTTGGAGAAGATTCTTGAGAGTCCCTTGGACTGCAAGGAGATTGAGCCAGTCCATCCTAAAGGAAATCAGTCCTGAATATCCATTGGAAGGACTGATGCTGAATCTGAAACTCCAATGCTTTGGTGACCTGATGCGAAGAACTGACTCATTGGAAAATACCCTGATGCTGGGAAAGATTGAAGGTGGGAGAAGAGAAGGACAGAGGATGAGATGGTTGGATGGCATCACCGACTCAAAGGACATGAGTTTGAGCAAGCTCTAGGAGTTGGTGATAGACAGGGAGGCCTGGAGTACTGCAGTCCATGGGGTCGCCAAGAGTCAGACACGACTGAGAGACTTCACTGAGATATTTTTGAACTTATTTTTGTTTTTATATTTATGTTCTCCATGTAGGTAGGGAGATAGGAAGACAGGTGAATGATTAGTACAATGACCTCATTTCTATTTAACTGAAAATAAACAGGTATGTAATACCTGCTCTGTGGCAGATACTATTATATATTTTTTTTAGAAATATTAATGTAGTTACTCTTCACTTTGAGAAAAAAACATATCCCCTTACTTTCAGCAGTGGCCTAGCAACAACTAAGTCTCAGTATTATTAGCTGCCATGTCAGTGCATGAAATGTCAAAAATATTTTTGGTATGGAACATTCCATAGTGTCTCACTATAGCCTGTAATTTGTTTTTAAATATGACTTTGCAGCTTTGCTAACTTCATGAATTGCTTGCTGATACGTATTTTTTCATGGGATAAATTCATTAATTTGATTTATCAGTGGGCATGTAAGTCTCCTATTATACTTGGCAAATAATACTAAAAAACTGTCAAATCTCACTACTAAGAAAAACGACACCTTTAGCCATCCCTTTATATTTTATTTTAAACTAAACCATTTATACAGTTGCAATTATGGAGAGTACTATCCAGAGCAGGGTTGATTACATGGTATTTATAAACTGGATTTCATCTGGTTATAGCTGAGAACAGAAACATTACTCTATATTTTAAATATTCTCTTCTCTATATGAATATCTGACCAAACCATGATATAACTATTCATTAGATGAACGTGGTCCTCAGTATTTATATAAGGTAGCTGAACTGGATAATTGTTAAAATCAAATGCTTTCATAAGTTCTTTGGCTCAGACAAAGAGACCTGGGATATAATTCCCTTGATAAAACTTGCAGTTTTCATTAAGTAAGAGGAATTTTCATAAGGATAAAGACAAGAGTACACCCCAAAGAGTTGAATAGTGAAGAAAGTTAAAAATTCGTACAAGATAGCAGATAGAGTAGTTTAGTTTCTCTCTAAATACTGAAATAAAAGGTTAACATATAAAGACTTCACAATCTATAAATTTGTAAAAATATAAACAAGTATCTTATATGCCTTCTTGGACAACATTACACTCTAAATTAATATGCAGTTTTTTATAACTTTAAATACTATTAAAATACATTATCCATGTATACAATTTAATCTTGTTCAAATTTAGCATTTTTGCCCTAAATACCAAGATAACTTCACAAGTATAAATTCTGTTTCTTCCAGATGAGGTTTAGGATCAAATATCACTTTATAATAAAATTTCATGCTTTTATTCATGAATGAATTTGGTGACTTTCATAGAGAAGAAAAAGATTTAGTTGCTCTTTGCGATGCCTTTAAAGTGAATTTGGTTAACAAGAGCTATTATATAATTCTATGTTAAAACTTTTTTCAGAGCTTTGATATTTCTATCAATAAATTCAGAAATGAATCCAAAGCAAAGTCATTATTCTCATAGTGAATACATTGTTTAAATCAGAATTGTCACTTATGGTATTAATTTAAAACATCAATCACAATTATATGCTTTTATTATTATATAATGACATTACCCATTAGCGAAAAAATACCATTCAAACATTTAAAAAATTCATGAAGTCTTATCAATGTGTGTCAAGGTTATTAGTAAAGTTTCTGCATGCTCAGTCACTCAGTCATGTCTGACTCTTTGTTATCTCAAGAGCTGTAGAGCACCAGGCTTCTCTGTCCATGGAACTTTCCAGGCAAGAATACTTAAGTGGGCTGCCATTTCCTATTCCAGAGAATCTTCCTTACCCAGGGATTGAACCTGCATTTCCTGCATTGGCATGTGGATTCTTTACTCTGCACCACTGGGAATCCCTAATCAGATCAGATCAGATCAGTTGCTCAGTTGTGTCCAACTCTTTGCAACCCCATGAATCACAGCACGCCAGGCCTCCCTGTCCATCACCAACTCCCGGAGTTCACCCAGACTCACGTCCATCGAGTCAGTGATGCCATCCAGCCATCTCATCCTCTGTTGTCCCCTTCTCCTCCTGCCCCCAATCCCTCCCAGCATCAGAGTCTTTTCCAATGAGTCAACTCTTCGCATGAGGTGGCCAAAGTACTGGAGTTTCAGCTTTAGCATCATTCCTTCCAAAGAAATACCAGGGTTGATCGCCTTCAGAATGGACGGGTTGGATCTCCTTGCAGTCCAAGGGACTCTCAAGAGTCTTCTCCAACACCACAGTTCAAAGGCATCAATTCTTCGGCACTCAGCCTTCTTCACAGTCCAACTCTCACATCCATACATGACCAGAGGAAAAACCATAGCCTTGACTAGACGAACCTTTGTTGGCAAAGTAATGTCTCTGCTTTTGAATATGCTATCTAGGTTGGTCATAACTTTCCTTCCAAGGAGTAAGCGTCTTTTAATTTCATGGCTGCAGTCACCTTCTGCAGTGATTTTGGAGCCCCCAAAAATAAAGTCTGACACTGTTTCCACTGTTTCCCCATCTATTTCCCATGAAGTGATGGGACCAGATGCCATGATCTTCGTTTTGTGAATGTTGAGTTTTAAGCCAACTTTTTCACTCTCCTCTTTCATCAAAAGGCTTTTTAGTTCCTCTTCACTTTCTGCCATAAGGGTGGTGTCATCTGCATATCTGAGGTTATTGATATTTCTCCCGGCAATCTTGATTCCAGCTTGTGTTTCTTTCTTCCAGTCCAGCGTTTCTCATGATGTACTCGGCATGTAAGTTAAATAAACAGGGTGACAATATACAGCCTTGACGAACTCCTTTTCCTATTTGGAAGCAGTCTGTTGTTCCATGTCCAGTTCTAACTGTTGCTTCCTGACCTGCGTACAAATTTCTCAAGAGGCAGATCAGGTGGTCTGGTATTCCCATCTCTTGAAGAATTTTCCACAGTTTATTGTGGTCCACATAGTCAAAG
The DNA here is from genome assembly GCF_000754665.1 of Bison bison bison. Taxonomy (NCBI): domain Eukaryota; kingdom Metazoa; phylum Chordata; class Mammalia; order Artiodactyla; family Bovidae; genus Bison; species Bison bison. Next base: position 12,418,901 of record NW_011494708.1, on the reverse strand, counting down.
GCTTTGACATAGTCAATAAAGCAGAAATAGATGTTTTTCTGGAACTCTCGCTTTTTCCATGATCCAGCGGAATCATGGAATCCCTAATAGTCAATATTATTTCTCTAAAGTTAAAATAGCATTTTATTAGTTTTAATACAGTAAAATAAAATAGATATGTATTTTGATATTCAAATAGAACAAGATAGCTTTGAAGTTTATCTGAGGGGAGTCCTGTAGCAATGATACAGAATTGATGAAATGATGGTAACAAATTTAGATTTTATGTCAGTGTAAAAATTTTATGTAAAAAAAATAAAAATAGTGTAAAGTGACTGAAAGTTTCACTGTCAAGTATGTTAATTGTGTGTTCCCCAAATTTATTTTGTAGTATTTGGAACATTTCTGCACAATAATAATTATAAAAACTTTTACAAGGGAAAATTTTATATATTACAGTCATGCCATGTAGTACATAAAACAATTTTCACACATAAATAAAAATTATAATTTTATAAAAATATGTATTTGTATTTATGTAAAGATATATATCTTCTTTTTCTTAATTCAAGAAGAGATATTTTAATGCCTTTATCTGAGATGTAATAAAATATATAGCTTTGAAGAAATACTGGTTAATATTTTAGAACAGTTGTGAAAATAAAGTCAAAGAGAAAAATCCCATTTTTGAAAATATGTTAATTTTATATCATACTCTTATTTCCCAGAAAAATTTTTATTTGGAAAAAATATGATGGCAGTTATTCTGAAATCTCAGATAATGAAGACTCTTTAATTCACACTGTTAAATACCAAAATGATCCTTATTTGTCTAATCTGGCCCACTCTTCAGTGGTAGTTGAGCAAGAATACTTGGATCTTCTGCAGATCAGGCCCATCATTCCATGCAAACCTGCTTTCACTTTTGATATTTTCACTTTATGAGCCAACTACAATTAGTTAGGTCAATAAGCTGTTCTGAGCATTGCTGTTGTTGTTCAGTCACTCAGTCACCCGACTTTTTGCGACCCCATCGACTGCAGCATGCCAGACTTTCCTGTCCTTCATCATCTCCCAGAGCTTGCTCAAACTCACGTCCATTGAGTCGGTGATGCCATCCAACTGTCTTGTCTTCTGTTGTCTGCTGTTCCTAGCTTCTATCTTTTCCAGCCCCAGAGTCTTTTCTAATGAGTCTGCTCTTCGCATCAGGGGGCCAAAGTATTGGAGTTTCAGCCTCAGCATCAGTCCTTTCGATGAATATTCAGGATGGATTTCTTTTAGGATGGACTGGCTGGATCTCCTTGAAGTCCAAGGGATTCCCAAGAATCTTCTCCTACACCACAATTCAGAAGCATCAATTCTTTGGTGTTCAGCCTTCTTTATGGTCCAACTTTCATATCCTTACATGACAACTGGAAAAACCATAGCTTTAACTATATGGACCTTTTTGGCCAAGTAATGTCTCTGCTTTGTAATATGCTATCTAGGTTTGTCATAGCTTTTCTTCTAAAGAGCAGGTGTCTTAATTTTGTGGCTGCAGTCACCATCTGCAGTGATTTTGGAGCCCAAGAAAATAAAATCTGTCACTGTTTCCATTGTTTCCTCATCTGTTTGCCATGAAGTGAAGGAACTGAATGCCATGATCTTTGTTTTTTTAATGTTGAGTTTTAAGCCAGCTTTTCCACTTTCCTTTTTCACCCTCTTCAACAGGCTCTTTAGTTCCTCTTCATTTTTTACTGTAAGGGTGATGTCATCTGCATATCTCAGGTTATGAAGCAAAAAACCCCACCCTGCCTCACTACTGCTAGTCACTTTGCAAGTTCTTTTTTAAGTTTCTTTGAATTTGTCCATGAGTGTGTAGGGGGTAATATGGTTTAACAGTGACTAATTGGAAATCTGGGTTATGACATACTTCGTTTGCATTTGATTAAGTCATTTGTTTAAAAAAAATATGTATGAATATTTCCAGAGAGATGGCTTGCTTGTTTCCAAAGGTTTGCAGTACGGTCTGGTAAATTTTACCCTAACCTAGATGTTAGCAAAAATAACTGGTGAAAATCTTTTGAAAACAATTCTCTATTCTACTCGTGATTTTATTTTCCTTCTTAAATAGTTTGATGACTCTTTAGGCACATTTTATCTTCAAATCTTCCAAGTTCTTTTTTGTTTTATTTCTCTTGGACTTAATATTCCTGGTTATGTGAGTATCATTGTGCATTAATATTTTTTCTGGTTATTGATTTGTAGCTTTGTCTTTGAACCTTTATTGGAAAATGTGTTCTTTTGAATCTTTATATTCAGCATTTTAATTTATGGTAATTTTCACACGCACAAAAACGTCTGTGTATAAAATGCTCAGTTGAATGGATAAGTAAATAAATGAACATAGGTATTTTAGGGCCAATATCTTAAACATTTAGTTTTTAGTTTTGGACAGTCTTACTTCCCAGGCTCTTCTTCTCTCCGATTTACCCATTTTATGTTTCTCTTATTATACTCCAGCACACTGCAGTATTTCTAGCCCACCCTGGATTATCTTGTTTCCTATACATTATGTTCTGTTTTTGTAAAGTCATTGTTAATATTGTTAACTTTATCAGGATTATAAAATCTTTGAAGATAGTGATAATTTATATAAATATTTTTAATCGTTTCCAATGCCTTTTACCAAGGTGGAGACCAAATCAATTCTACCATTAATTCTGTTGAAGCCATAAGAATATCTTGGACTTGGCGTTCATCATCTAGTATGAATAGTCCAAATTCATCTTTTAAATTTTCTTTAATTTAATATTTTATAATTGCACATATGACCATGCTGCTTCACTATGTAATTCTCAGTGGCTTTTTCTAGTTTTAAAAATGAAAATCTAACTTGTAAACTACAGAGATAATTCTACTCAGGATCTGCTCCTTAGAACTCTCCATACCTTCCATTAAAATTTCTGTAAATCTTTAGCCACCTTAAAAAGAAAGTCTATTAATTAAAAAATAAGAATACACAGTGTATATCCAAATGGTCAGATGCAATAAAAATTGGTCTGATAATTCATTTAGCCTAGGCTGTGATGTTTCTATTAAGATAAACTTATTTGTCAGTAAAAGGGTAATTAAATTTCCATCGAATGTTTTCAGTGTCAGTGATCTTTTTGAGAATGTTACTTGACAAAAGTTAAAATTAAATATGTGCTGATTTTCTTGAGAAACATTTTTTAAATCAGTTGAGGTTATAGTTCAACTAACTAACAAATGAATCATTACTGTATCATAGTAACATTCACAATAGCATATAGTTTTAGAAAATATTTTCACAACTATATTTTTACTTATCCTCAGAATAATCCATTTGAAATTCATTTTATTTGAAGTTGTTTCTATTTTATATATTTGAAAAATGGATCAACTTTCAATCTGAAAGATTCTTGGGTAAATGCTGTTACATCCCTCTTGTGACTGTGATCTGCAATTCCTAAATCCAGGAGATGTGAACTTGCCTTCTTGCAGTGCCTCCGTCTTCATTAATAAGAAGTGCAAGAGCAGATCTAGTGATTTGAGTGTACCTGAGAAGAACTGGTACATAATACTGTTGTTTGAGCAGTTTATTCTTATACAAATGAATGGTAGTGCTTGCTGAATAGTGTGGACTTTTAACAACGTATGCTGTTTGTTTTTAAAGTCTCAGAATACTTCATAAAATCCTTCAACTTTTTGCAAACTCCATATACATAAATACGCATCAGCTTTTTAAAAATGGCTTCATAGCAGCAAAAATGCTTGTATTATTGCCTCCAGAAGTATTTACAATTTTAAGCCCAACTGGTTTAATTATATGCTGACTGCCAAAGCCGTTAAATACACAAGTATCATCATCCTAAATATTTAAATTTTCCTCCCCATATCTTAAATAAGCAAATGAAACAAAGAGATTATTTGAAATCTCCAGATTAAAAAGTGCTTTCAGTGTATAGTTTTTAGATAAAATACAGGGCACCAGCTAAATTTGAATTTAAGATAAATAATGGATTTTTTTACTATAAGTATTAAGTATTTAATATAAATATTATAGAGATACTTATACTAAAACATTATACATTCTGTATCTGATTTTCAGATTTGACTGTGTATCCCATATTTTTATTTACTTAATATAGCAACCCAATCTCAGAGAAAAATATTCTTTACATCTGTCATTTTTTGTGTAAGTCTTACTGTTAAAAATTAGTGACTAAAAAGATTAAACAACAAGAATGTATTGAAATTAGGTAAGTGTCATTAGTTAAGAATGAGACTGAGTGCCTCAAAGGAATCGGCTCACACAGTTAAGGAGGCTAACCGTGCAGAATCTATAGGACAAGCCAGCCAGCTGGAAATTCATGTAAGAAGGAATGTTTTGGAATTGTCAGGACAGGTCAAAGGGCTAAAAAAACTCAGGCAGGGTTTCAGTGTTGCAACCTTGATGCAGAATTTCTCCTTCTTTAGGAAACTTCAGTCTTTGCTCTTAAGCCCTTGCTTGAAATGACTAAAAGAACCTCATTCACATTATGAGGGATCATTTTCTTTTACAGAGTGTAAATGTTAATCAGATCTAAAAATACCTTCACAGCAGCATCTAGCCTCAGTTCAGTTCAATCATTCAGTCATGTACAACTCTGCAACCCCATGGACTGCAGCATGCCAAGCATCCCTGTCCATCACCAACTCCCAGAGTCTACCCAAACTCATGTCCATTGAGTCGGTGATACCATCCAACCATCTCATCCTCTGTTGTCGCCTTTTCCTTCTGCTCTCCATCTCTCCCAGCATCATAGTCTTTTCAAATGAGTCAGCTCTTTGCATCAGCGGGCTAAAGTATTGGAGTTTCAGCTTCAGCTACAGTCCTTCCAATGAACATGTAGGGCTGATCTCCTTTAGGATGGACTGATTGGATCTCTTTTCAGTCCAAGGGACTCTCAAGAGTCTTATCCAACACCACAGTTCAAAAGCATCAACTCTTCAGTGCTCAGTTTTCTTTATAGTCTAACTCTCACATCCATACATAACCCAAGACAGACAGGTCATGTTGAAGAGTTCTGACAGAATGTGGTCCACTGGAGAAGACAATGGCAAACCACTTCAGTATTCTTGCCTTGAGAACCCCATGAACAGTATCAAAAGGCAAAAAGATAGGACACTGAAAGATGAACTCTCCAGGTCAGTAGGAGCCCAACATGTTACTGGAGATCAGTGGAGAAATTACTCCAGAAAGAATGAAGAGATGGAGCCAAAGCAAAAACAACACCCAGTTGTGGATGTGACTGGTTATGGAAGCAAGGTCCAATGCTGTAAAGAGCAATATTGCATAGGATCTTGGAATGTGAGGTCCATGAATCAAGGCAAATTGGAAGTGGTCAAACAGATGACAAGAGTGAACATCAACGTTTTAGAAATTGGTGAACTAAAATGGACTGGAATGGGTGAATTTAACTCAGATGACCATTATATCTACTACTGTGTGCAAGAAGCCCTTAGAAGAAATGGAGTAGCCATTATAGTCAACAAAAGAGTCCAAAATGTAGTACTTGGATGCAATCTCAAAAATGACAGAATGATCTCTGTTCATTTCCAAGGCAGACCATTCAACATCATGGTAATCAAAGTCTATGCCCCAACCAGTAATGCTGAAAAAGCTGAAGTTAAACGGTTCTATGAAGACCTAAAAGACCTTTTAAAACTAACACCCCCAAAAAATATCCTTTTCATTATAGGGGATTGGAATGCAAAAGCATCTAGCCTAGTTGTTGACTGAACAACTGGACACCGAGGCTTAAAATTGGTGAAACTAATGATCATACCACTCTAGGCACTACTATAATGGATTTTGATCATGTCATTCAGATCCCAAATCAGCTGACCCTAAGATAAAGAGACTATTGGGGTAAGTCTGGCATAATTACATGAACCTTTTAAGTCTGTGTTTAGTGGTCAGAAAGGAAGTAAGATATGTTTAAATTTTGAGTGGCATTTAAAGGAGCCATGAGAAATTTTTCATCACTGGCTTTGAAGATAGAGTGAGGCTCATGGCAAGAGGGTTGGTGGCCTCTAGGAGCTGAATGCTCTAGCTGATAGCAACAAAATGGGCACCTCAGTTCTACAACCATCAGGCAATGAATTCTGTCAAAAATCTGAGTGAGCTCTCAAGCAGAATCTTCTTCCAAGCCTCCAGATGAGAACAGCTTGTCTGATACTTCTGTGTTGCAATGTAAAAATACTATCTTGTGATAACCTGAGTAGAGAACCCAAACATTGCACACTAAACTCTGACCAAGAGATTTATAAGCTGAAACAGGTGTTACTTTAAGTTACTGGGCTTTCCCGGTGGCTCAGCAGTAAAGAATCTGCCTGCAATGCAGTAGATGTGGATTTGACCCCTGGGTTGGGAAGATCTCCTGGAGGTGGACATGGCAACCTACTCCAGGAAAATCCCACGGACAGAGGAGCCTGGTGGGATACAGTCCATGGGGGTCACAAAGAGTCGGACATGACTGAAGTGACTGAGCCCATGCTTTAAACTACTAAGTCTGTATTTGTTAGGCAGCAAACTGATACACCCTATTTATTGTTTATTACACTTAAATTTTCTTGAATCTTCTAAATTCTAATAAATTCTATGGAAATTATGTCTTATATGATATTATTATACATTATGCAATGTAAAGTAATACATGTATACAAGTATGTGTTTATATATATATACACACATACATATATATATATATATCCCTATTACTTTGTTGAAACTTAACATACTAATGTATTTTTTCTTTAACTTGGCTTAGCTATCTCCCTAACATAAACTGGATATATTGCCTGCTTAGCTAAGAGAACTCTATGCCTTGTATTAGTGGTTAACAGTGCAGCACGTGGAGATAGGTTGTCTGATTCAAATGCTACTTCTGACAATTCTATGCTATACAACTTTAGGCAAGTTAATTTTCTTAGTGTCTCTCTGAAATGTAAGGGAAGTAAGTTGTTGTGAGATATCAACAAGACAAGACCTGTGAAAATACCTGGAACAATTCATAGCACATAGCTTTCTGAAATGTTACCAAGTTGTGCTATTCCTATTAATTTTGTAAAAATTATTATTATTATTTTGTACAAAAAGTATTATTTTGTAAAAATAATACACAAATACATTCTCTTGTAATAAAAAAGGAATACTGACACATATAAGTATGAAGAGTGAAAGCAGTCTCCTCACTCTTCTCACAATTATGTCTCTTACCTATGTCAATAACTAACTGAATTTTCATAGTTTTAAGGTTTTCTGTGTTACCTCATGTGACATGTCCTTCTTCATACTCATCTGATGATCTTGCACATTTTCATATGTAAAGATATTATTTGGTTTTTTAGATATATAATTACATTTTCAAATCTGTCAAATATCTCATTGAAGGTTTTTTTTTAAATTCCATTGATTTGTTAATTTGGGGAGAATAGTCATTTTTAGATAGTGATACTTTTTCATCAATTTTGAATTTTACACAGAAGTATATTGAGCAGAACCTCAAAAGAAAGAAAAATGTGAGCAAATAAATTAATAAATTATCTAATTGTTGACATTTTTCAAATGCCCTTCAATAGAACTGGCAGATACTTCATAATGACATCTGTGCTGATTTCTTTTAGTTACTAAGGAATCTGTGTGATCTATATGTGTTAAAATTAACACCTTGAGTTACACCTTTGTAAAGCATTGGGAAGCTAGTGTTACAAATTTTTGACATGTTCACTACTACAGAATTTATTTCTAATTAGAAGAAACAATTGGAGGAATTTTTGTTGTTGTTGTTTATTAACAGTTAATATTTTAGATTGATTTTTAGATTCACAGCAAAATGGAGTACTTCCTATATATTATCTGCCACCATACATGCATAGCTTCACCCATTATCGACATTTTCCACTGGGGTAAGTACTCCATTCATTAGAATCAATGAAACTATATTGACAGATCATTATCATCCAGAGTCCATAGTTTACATTAGGATTCACTGTTGTTATGCATTTGTTCTACGACTGACAAATGTGTAATGGCATGCGTTCATCATTATACCATCACAAAGAGTATTTTTACTGCCCTTGATAGCCTCCTTGCTCAGTCTGTTGATCCTCCTGCTTCCCAAACTCCTGGCAGCCACTGGAATCTTTTCTCTATCTCAGTACTTTTGCTTTTTTAGAATGCTATATAGTTGGATCATACAGTCTATACTTTTAATATTGGCTGCTTTCACTAGGTAATATGCATTTGATAATCCTAGCATCCATAATCCAATATAGTGTTGCTATTATTATTTTAAACAAACTTATTTTTACACCAATTAAAAGTTTTAAAATAATATCATTTTTATTCCATTTATTTTTTTTAAATTTTTCTTGCAAAGCAGATCTACTACCAACAGATTTCATCAATTTTTCCTTCTCTGGGAAGTCTTTATATCTCCCTTGCCTTTGAAGGATCGTTTCTCAGGATACAGAATTATGGTTTGGTGGAATTTTTTGTTTGTTTTTCTTTAAACACTTTAAACATTTTAGTCCACTTTGTTTCCTTGCATAGTTTCTTGAGTAGAGGTATGTAATTTTTATATTTATTCCTCTACAGATAATTCATTTTTCCCCTCTGACTTATTTCATATTTTTTTCTTTATCTAATTTTGAGTAGCTTTAAGATGATTTTCCTCTATGTAGGTTTTTTTTTGTATTTAATCTACCTTATGCTCTTTCGGCATCCTGGATCTGTGGTTCATGCTTGGTATTAATTCGAGGAGCTTCTCAGTTATTCATATTTCTAATATTTCTTCTTTTTTTCTTTTTTTCTCCTTTTGATATTCCCATTATATTAATGTTACATATTTTGTAGTTGTCTCCAAGTTTTTAGATAGTCTGTGCTGTTTTTTTCCCATCTTTTTTCCCTTTACTTATCACGTTTGGGTGTTTCTATTGAAATATCCTCAAGCTTAGAGAGTCTTTCTGCAGCTGTGTCCAAGGTACTGATAAGCTCATTAAAGTAATTATTCATTTCTGTTAAAGTGTTTTTGATTTCTAGTATTTCTTTTGGGTTCTTTCTTATCATTTATATTTCTCTGCTTACGTTGCCCATCTCTCTTGGCATGCTATTTTATCCATTAGCACCCTTAATATGTTAATTGTACTTATTTTAATTTTCCAGTCTTGTCAGGAGCCATGTTAGGCATTACTGACAAAATGGAGGCATGGCCCCAGCCCCCTATCCTCATTCCTCAGGCACAGACTCGGGATGAAGGAGTTAGCTCTTGTGATTCTGACTTGTTTCTTCCTTTCTTCAGTGAGTTGGCTGGAAAGAATGTTAAGGTGCTTATTATTCTTGAGACAAGTGTGAGAAAGCACAAAGCCTTCTGCAGTTGTGCCCAGAAAATAATCTATAAAGTAACCATTGACATTTGTTCAAGGATTTTTACAAAGAATGTCCCAGGATGAGCAAGTAGGCCGCAGCTTGTGGTCATGGTAAAGATTGTTATCTGAGACCTGTTTGTGAGGGATATGTTTATGGCAAAGGAAGTTTGCTGAGCTTAGGGTTTAGGAATAATTAAGAATAGCTAGAAGCCTGGAAAATCCCATGGATGGAGGAGCCTGGAAGGCTGCAGTCCATGGGGTCGCTGAGGGTTGGACAAGACTGGGTGACTTCCCTTTCACTTTCCACTTTCATGCATTGGAGAGGGAGGTGGCAACCCACTCCGGTGTTCTTGCCTGGAGAATCCCAGGGACAGGGGAGCCTGGTGGGCTGCTGTCTATGGGGTCACACAGAGTCGGTCACGACTGAAGTGACTTAGCAATAGAAGCCTTTTTAGGAGATAGAGAGCTTAAGATACTAGGGACAAGCAGGATTTGGAAAGATAAGAAATAAACTGTGGAATGTGATATGCAGCCCAGACATAAGCATGAGTTACAATGTAATCACAAGTAAAAATGATTCTGAGAGAATCGCTGAAGCAGGAACTCTGTTTGAAGGGCAACAATGAGACAATAATCTGGGTGAGGGAGAACTGAAAATGTCAAACCTCTGACCTAATGCTTTTGAAAAGGTATAAAAGAGAACCTGATGCTTGAAATAAACATGTAGTCCCATACCTCGAGTCAGAGGCTACATCATTTCCCACCAACACCACTCATCCCTTCAGGCTGATCCCCTGGACGCTGGAGCTGGACTCCAGCAGTCTGATAATTCTGATGATTTAACATTCCTAGCATTTTGGTTTTGATGTTTATTTTTGCCTCTTAATTTTTTTTTAATCTTTTGGTACAGCTTGCAACTTTTTTTTGAGAGCTAAATATGTATGTGAACTGGATGAAAAGAACTGCTTTAAATAGGTCTTTCTTTAGTAATGTGGAGATGAGGTGTTGGGGGTGGGGGCGGTTGGTGAAAGTGTCCTGTGATCCAGTAATTAGGTACCAGCCAATGCCCCTGGGGTGTCAGCTTCACAAGAATTTCTGGGTTTTTACTAAATATTTAGATGGAATAGGATGGCTTATGTGGGCTGGAATTGTATATTTCCCTTCCCCATGTCAGTTAGGCTCTAACAGTATAGCAGGTTAGATTTGGTTATTAGTTTCTCCTGAGGCAGATCTTATTAAGAACAGAGTAACCTGGCATATTTCCAAATTGTTCCTTTTCCCTTCTTTTTGCAGGAAGCAGAGGGGCTTCTTTCTTCAGTGTTTACTGTGGGAACCTGGTCAACCTCCTGGAAGTAAGTCTCCCAGTATTGCAGGGTACCCCCTTCACCAGCAACTGGTTCTTTATGAAGATTTTAACTCTCAAGATTTGGCCACACTGGGCCTTCAGCAACTGGTCAACTGCAGTTTCAGTTTTCTTACCATGGCATATGTTCCTGTGGCAGCTTCATTCTTGAGTGTCTGCTCTGGTAAGTCATGACTCCCTGTGTTCATCTCTCTGTCTCTAATATCAGGGGCGACCTTTTGCTCTGCATCCTCTCCTCTCTTACTGATGCAAGGTGAGTAGTTGTTATTGTTGTTTTTCAGGCTCTTCAGTTTCTTACTTGTTATTAGAATGGAGTGCAAACTTCCAGGCTCCTTACACATGCAACTGAAAGCCAGAAGTCCTCATTTTTTCTTTAATTCACCTTTAGAATGATTGAACTTTAATATGTTGATGGTAGTACAACCAGTAAATACAGTGGATAAATTATAAAATATTTTAAAGGACTTTTATTTGAGTTGAAATGAATGTGATTGCATAATGTGACTGTTAATTAGACAGAGCTTAAGAAAAACACAATTATAAATTTGGACTCCTTTAAAAGTTTACAATTCCCAGGTTAGGAAACTTTTTACTGTTTGAGGAATATATGGTGTCTTATTTAAAGAAAATCACTACTTTGACATGTGTTTCTCTTCCCTCATCACATTGATATTTATCACAACAAAGCACTGAGATAAGTTATTGTGAAACAAACACTATTAGCACTCTTAGAGTTTAATTATGAAAGAGCTAAATGTAACACAGACATCTGGCTGATATCACTGCTAACAACTGGTGCTCTTAACTTTGACAAGCTGAGAGGCTTCTTTGTAACAATTTCAGTCAGTTGATGGGATAATAGTGCACCTGATAACCTCAACTTTCTATAAGACACAAAACGACTGGACCAGATAATTCCACATATGTGTTGATCTATACAATATACACAGTATACAATAAATATTGAGTTAAAATTAACCAGTATTATTTGAAAATATTAGTAGTTTCTGAGAAGCGTGACCCAAACTTGGAGGCAACAAAAAGATGGAAAGTGTCTTCATTCTGAATAAGAAAAACATGTTATTTAAAGGTATATTTATAAATAGTATGTCACTGATTAATATCACCAGAACAACCCAAATTTCTTTCATTTCTTTTTGAATGCTTAATTCTTAAGCCTACTTTTTAAAAAGAACTTTTGTAAAATAATGTAAAGTAATACATTTTGATGATAAATTAGATTTTTACAAATTTTGGTTAAGTAATAATACCAGTTAAAAATACATTCACGTATTATAGCACAGAAATTTGAAGCCTTAACTGACTATGGTACTTTGTGTTGGATTAGACTCCAAACAGTATTTAGGGAAAAGCCTGTGTCTGGCAGTTGTACTTGTCAACGCCTATAAATAGATACTGTGGTTTGATAATTAGGAAGGGGGTCAGATCAAACTTTTCTGTAACCCTCAGGGATAATAAGCACATGTTATACTATAAAACATATTTGATTAATAAAAATGAAAGGAAAACTATACCAAAGCTGATGCTGAAGCTAAAACTCCAATACTTTGGCCTCCTGATGCAAAGAACTGATTCATTGAAAAAGACCCTGATTCTGGGAAAGATTGAAGGCAGGAGGAGAAGGGGACATTGGAGGATGAGATGGTTGGATGGCATCACCGACTCGATGGACAGGGGTTTGAACAAACTCTGGGAGTTGGTGATGGACAGGGAGGCCTGGCATGCTCTAGTCCATGGTGTCTCAAAGAGTCTGACACAACTGAGCAACTGAACTGAACTGACACCAAAGTTTATACCAAAGCTCCAACCCAGGTGATAAAGCATGTGGATCTGTACATGACTATCAGTAGAGGCTCTAGAGCTTCATTTATATTTCAAGATAGGAACAACGGGGGAAAATAAGAAAAGTTATTATTATTTTTTTAACAAGACCTTTTATCTTCCAGTCTCTCTCAGATTTTAAGTATACTGTGTTCTCTACAATCATTGATTTTCAAAGCCCATTAAAATTTTCTTGAAACATAGATCTTTCTCTTTTCAATAAGATTAATGGAAAAGCCAGTTGTTAACACACACACACACACACACACACTTTTTCCTAGAAACTTAAATACTGAATATGAAAGAACTAAGCCAAGTTTCCCCTACTTTATATCATTCTATATTTCTTTCAATTTAACCTTCAGGAAATGGATTTTCATAGGGGCATTAAAATGCTACTCATGTTCATACTTTCTAAATTTTTTACATAGATGGAATTTTTTGTTTCAGATACAAAACATTAGATGGCTGAATAAGATGACATGGTATATAAATGCTTTGAGAAAAGTCATTTGGAAATAGTTATTTGCAATTTATTATAAATATAGCCAAAATACAAAAGGAGTTTATTAAAATTTATTGTAAAATTAGAAAATTGGTACACTCATTTTGATACTTAAAATTCATCCACTTCTTTGTAAATAAAATAAGATCTAAACATAGCCAACTATTTTTATCCTTTGCTTTTCAATTGAAATATAACCCCCACAAACTAAAATGAATAAATTTTAAGTGTATAGATACTGGATTTTTTAAAGTAAGTATTTCTGTAGAAATATCAAATATATCAAGAACTAGAATATTAATAGCCTCCAACATATTCCCATTATGGCTTTACTCAGTTATTAGTCCTTTCAAAAATGTAATCACTCTTCTGGTATCTACTGCCTACTGATATCTACCTATTTAGATATCAGTAGGTAAATATTCTGTAAATAACAGTAGGTGGATATTCTTACATATAACCAGTGTTCATTGCTTTTTATGGATTTCTTTTTCATTAAATATGTCTGTGAGATTCATCTGTGTTGCTGTACAGAGTTATAGATTATAATTCTGCTTTTCATCCTGCTTTTCCTGTTTTACCTTGGTGACAATTTTGCTAATTTCTATTTTGGTAAAGATCATGAATAATGCTTCCTTAAATATTCTTGAACTTTGGTAACATATGCAGATTTCTGTGAAGTGTATATATAAATTTTAAAAATATATCTAGGAATTTAATTGATTTATAAGTATAGATATGTTCAACTTTGGTATGTACTGCTAAACAGTTCAAAGTGTAAAAATTTACAGTTTTACCAGAAGTGTGTGTAAGTTCCTGTTACTGTATATTCCTACTAACATTTGGCATTGCTATTTTCTGTTTAGTTGTAACCATTCTAATTCTTTTATAATAATATTTTATAAACTTACTTTTGAATTACATCTTCTTAAAGTACCTGTCACTTCTCATTTTTATTTTAGATGTAGTTTAACTTTTCATTATTGATTATTACTTGTTTTTATGCATTTCTAAGAATCTTTACTTGTGTTTCAAATATCTCACTCAAATCTGTGGATTGCCACTTATGGTCTTTCAAAACTGGTTTTTGATGCATTAAGAATTTATTAAATTCATGAATTTAAATTTATCACTCTTTTTATAGTAAAGACTGTGTGATATTGGAGGACATAGTAACATATTCAAATATCACTCCTGTATGTAATGTTGGAGAAAATTTACTGTTTCACTCTGGGATTGTTATTTATGATCCATCTAGAATTGATTTTGTACATGGTGTGAATTAGAAATCATCATTTCTCCATATGTTACTGTAATTCTTATACAGTTTGTGAAAATGGTTACCATTCCCTTTTGCATTCAAGCTATTTTTTAATGTAATTCATGTGATATGGAAAGAATACAGAGAAGAACTTACTAAAAAGATCTTCATGACCCAGATAATCACAATGGTATGATCACTCACCTAGAGCCAGACATCATGGAATGTGAAGTCAGCTGGGTCTTAGGAAACATCACTGCGAATAAAGCTAGTGGAGGTGAAGGAATTTCTGCTGAGCTATTTCAAATCCTAAAAGATGATGCTATGAAAGTGATGCACTCAATATGTCAGCAAATTTGGAAAACTCAGCAGTGGCCACAGGACTGGAAAAGGTCAGTTGTCATTCCAATCCCAAAGAAAGGCAATGACAAAGAATGCTCAAACTACTGCACAATTGCACTCATCTTACACGCTAGTAAATTAATGCTCAAAATTCTCCAAGCCAGGCTTTAGCAATATGCGAACCGTGAACTTCCAGATGTTCAAGCTGGTTTT
>NW_011494708.1:12393528-12403882 GCF_000754665.1 Bison bison bison | reverse complement strand
CAGAAAAACATCTATTTCTGCTTTATTGACTATGCCAAAGCCTTTGACTGTGTGGATCACAATAAACTGTGGAAAATTCTTCAAGAGATGGGAATACCAGACCACTTGACCTGCATCTTGAGAAATCTGTATGCAGGTCAGGAAGCAACAGTTCTAACTAGACATGGAACAACAGACTGGTTCCAAATAGGAAAAGAAGTACATCAAGGATGTATAGTCACCCTCCTTATTTAACTTATATGCAGAGTACATCATGAGAAACACTGGACTGGATGAAGTACAGGCTGGAATGAAGATTGTCGGGAGAAATATCAGTAACCTCAGATATGCAGATGACACTACCCTTACAGCAGAAAGTGAAGAAGAAATGAAGAGCCTCTTGATGAAAGTGAAAGAGGAGAGTGAAAAAGTTGGCTTAAAGCTCAACATTCAGAAAACTAAGATCATGGCATCCGGTCCCATCACCTCATGGCAAATAGCTGGGGAAACAGTGGAAACAGTGGCTGACTTTATTTTTCTAGGCTCCAAAATCATATGCCGATGGTGATTGCAGCCATGAAGTTAAAAGACGCTTACTCCTTGGAAGGAGTTATGACCAACCTAGGCAGCATATTAAAAAGCAGAGACATTTCTTTGCCAACAATGGTCTGTCTTGTCAAGGCAATGGTTTTTTCCAGTAGTTATGTATGGATGTGAGTGTTGGACTACAAATAAAGTTGAGTGCTGAAGAATTGATGTTTTTGAACTGTGGTGTTGGAGAAGACTCTGAGTGTCCCTTGGACTGCAAGGAGATCCAACCAGTCCATCCTAAAGGAGATCAGTCCTGAGTGTTCATTGGAAGGACTCATATTGAGGCTGAAACTCAAATACTTTGGCCACCTAATGCAAAGAGCTGACTCATTTGAAAAGACCCTGATGTCCTAAGATTGAGGGCAGGAGACGAAGGGGATGATAGAGGATGAGATGGTTGGATGGCATCACCAACTCAATGGACAGGAGACTGAGTAAACTCCAGGAGTTGGTGATGGACATGGAGGCTGGGTGGCTGCTCTTCATGGGTCGCAAAGAGTCAGGAACGACTGAATGACTCAACTGAACTGAACTGAAGGTGATATGGTATTTTTGAGTTCTAGCAATTATATATTTTTTAATTCCATTTAATTCAGATTGAGTCTGAGCAGGTAATGTGACACAATTATACTCATATTTTCTATTTTTTAATAATTTAGTATTCTCTGCATGGTTTATATTTGGTCTTTCTGTTATCTATTTATTTTTTCATTGAATTATGTTTGTTGATATGTGTGGTATGATTTTGGATACTTTAAGTGAAAAGTTGTGCAGTCTCTGGATAATGTTATCATCTTCTAGAAGAGACTTTATCCTTTTCTCTGCAGGCAGGTAGAACACAAGCAAATCACCTTGCTTTGACAGTAACTGTGGATGCTTGAAACTTTACTTTGTGAATTTTCTTCTAATATTTCTTATATGTCTTTCTTTTAGGGCATAACCCTTTAGAACTATGATATAAACATGGAGTGATTGCAGAGTCTGACTTCCTTTTAAGGACTTCAGCTGTATCAGTTTTCCCCTAGAACTCTGAGACTGCCAGAATCTTAATATAGCTTTTCTTTCTTTTTTTTTTCAGAATATTTAAACTTTTATTTTGTACTGGGGTATAGCCGATTAACAAACAATGTTGTGATAGTTTCAGGTGAACAGCAAAGGGACTCAGCCATACATATAAATGTATCCCTTCTCTTCCAAACTCCCCTCTCACCCAGGCTATCACATAGGATTGAGCAGAGTTCCATGTGCTATGAAGTAGGTCCTTGTGGTTATCCATTTTAAATATAGCAGTGTGTACATGTACACCCCAAGCTCCCTAACTATTCCTTTCCCCAGTTCTTACCCCCAGCAGTCCTAAGTTTGTTCTCCAAGCCCGTGAGTCTCTTTCTGTTTTGCAAGTAAGCACATTTGTATCATTTCTTTTTAGATTCCACATATAAAATATGTCATAATTGGCTTTTCTTTCTTAGTAGCTGTTTTACTTTGCTGTTTTTAACCTTTTACTCTGGGCATGTCCAACTCAGGAATTGGTAAATGCC
Source organism: Bison bison bison (assembly GCF_000754665.1). Lineage (NCBI taxonomy): Eukaryota > Metazoa > Chordata > Mammalia > Artiodactyla > Bovidae > Bison > Bison bison. The sequence goes on along the minus strand of NW_011494708.1, from coordinate 12,401,774 downwards.
TTTTGAGCGATTGTATACAGAAGACCTGAATCAACTTTGATCCTTCCATTTATCTGCCATCCTCTCCTCTTAATTCCTGTGGTATCCATAAACTTCAATATCTGCTGCACCAGCTCAGTGGATACAACACAAGTTCCAGATCTTATTCTCTGATCAGGCTCTACAAGCTAAAGATACAATGAAGGCAAATAGCTTTTCAGGAAGAAGGCTACTTTGAATTCAGTCTTGGTGAATCTCAATTGATACCTTAGTTGCATTCTGGTGCTTTCAATCAATATTTTTTATTCATTTATTATTTTCATAATTTATAAGACATATCTGTTTCATTGACTAATATGAGATTACTTATTATAGGTAGGGATGAAACTCAAGGTTAGTATTTATCAAGTTATATGGATAACAGTAAAAAAGTAAACATATATGAAAGGCAAGTCTTTTGATTCCCTAACACTCACAAGGGGTAGATTTGCAGAAAGTTCTAAACAGCAGATTTTCAACATTAAATTCCCCTAATGTGATGCCAAATCATACTTCTCCCTATGAGTGACACTGATTCCATTTGCAAAATTCTCTGAAATTCATCTCTTGAGGGTTAAAAAGGGGCTCTTCCTTGAGCTCCTTATCTATTCTTTTATTCTGTAGAGTTATCTCTCATTCCTTATTATTTTGATTCTCTGTTAACATTAATAAATTTATGTATTAAACTTTCTCTGTTCAAATTATTCTGTGATCCTTCTCTCTCTTCATTGTACCCTGACTGATGCAATCATGTAAATAAGGGTTTTGAGGAATATCCGGATGTACATAGCACAGGTATAGCTTCTCTAAATATAGTTTATATCCTTGGGCCTTGGAAGACTGATATATAGAGAAGAAAACAAAATATAGGTCAAATATAAATTTGGAACAGGAATATTGATAATGTAGTCTTGATTCTAAGACAGTGAGATGCAAGCCTACTTATACTCAGATTCTTGTAACAGAACTGTTTAGAATTCAACAAAGGGTGCCACCCTAGTTAGAGTTGTATAACCTAGTCTATATTGGTCAATTTATTGCAGAGTCAGGAAGTTGAGTAGGTTACAGCAATAGAATGAAAAATCAGTGGAATAAAATTTCTGATGGATATTCTGGAGACATGTTATTAGTATGAAGATTAAAATCCCTAGATTTAGAGAGAGAATCTGAATTCTGAAATTGCATTTAATAATGAAAAGTCAATTTTTAAAGCTGCCTAGTCCTATGTTTCTTACAATTGGGGAAAAAATGTAAGTCAGTTTTGTCATAGATGTGTTTAGGATGTGTGTGGTGGAAGGGAAACGGGTAGAAGGATAATACAAGCCACGGTAGGGGGTTTCAGCATCATTAGCAGCAGCAGCAACATCAGTATCTTCAAATTAATAATAAAAAACTGGTGAAATCGAGCAAAAACTATTTGTCAAGGAACTCTGTGTCTGAGGAGTACATAATCTCTTGATCTTCCAATTTTTAGAGCCTGAAAAGTCTGAGGGCATGAAGGGAGTCTTTGATTAGGAATCTTGCCTGGAAGACTTTAGGAAATATTGCTATAATCTCTATTTCTCTCAGTATAGTGACCAGAAAAGCAAGTAAAACTTTCAACATTTTAAAAGAGGTTTTTGTTAAAATTTTGTTGTTGAAATGTGCTTCTTATAGGGCATTAATCAAGCATTGAACTATTTAAATTATGATTTGTAAGCGGCCCAGAGCCCCATACCTTTAACAATAATATTTATATTTCCTTTTGCTAATACCATGCTCAAAACATTTTGGGAATTGTATTTAGTATGTCACTTAATCAGAAGGAGAAAAAAAATGTGTTTGACAGGCACATTGGCAATCCAGTTCTTTATTTACTTGGAATAAATGCATTTTAACTTAACCTGTTGACATTGAGGATTACAATGTGTTAAATATTTTGTGAATATAAATCAACTTTTTTGTTTTTAGTTCATTCTGTAGAAGAAACTGATATCCTAACTCATTTGGATGTAGAACCAAATTCATGACAAGGGTGAATTCACCAAGCTTCCCTGGTGGCTCAGACAGTAAAAAAAAATGGATCTTTCCAATCCAGGGATTGGGTTGGAAAGATCCGCTGAAGGAAGGCATGGGAGCCCATGCCAGTATTCTTGCCTGGAGAATCCCCATGGACAGAAGAGCATGGCAGGCTACAGTCCATGGGGTGGCAGAGTCAGACACGACTGAGAGACTGAGCACAATATGACCTTAGCATTTGGTCCTTTGATAACCATTGTCTTCCCAGTAACTTTTTTGCTGGAAAATTTCTCAGTTTAGATTCCCAAAGTGAAACTGGACACACCGATCTTTTTTTTTTTTCAGTCCAATTTATTATGCTCTCCTTATAAGACAGCTCAAGCCAAAGATATTAGAAATAGCCACTCCAACAAGGTAGGGAACTGAAACAATATATAAAATAAGTATAATAAGAAGAGAAAATACAGTGATTATGACTTATAAATAGCTAAAATAATATATGAATAAATATAATGAGATAAATTCAGTGACATAAATAGTAAAGATCATGTGAATTCATGTAATATTCAAGAAGAAAACTAGTATATAACCTTGTACGTACTCATAAGACATATTTAACTAATATGATGAATAATCTTATAATTGTTTTACATATATTGTACACACAGTAAAAATTTAATTATTGGTTAAAATTATATTGTTGTGGGAATTAAAATTTAATTCTTTTTAATCATAGCTTGAAAAAGAATGCTCAGAGGATTGTGAATTTTTCCTTTCAATTAGAATATTGTCATTTTTATTAATGAAAGATAATTATGTAATAAATTAATAACTCTACTCTTGGAAACTAATTTTCTTTCACAGTTTTATAGAGCTTAATATTATTACTGCTTTTATAACAGACAATGCTTTGAGTCTTGGAAGATCCTCAAACTCTATTTATTAAGGTGATTATTATCTAAGAATTTAGTAACATTAAATAATATGTATTTTTATATAATACAAGGTTGTGCAAGGTTTAATTTTAAAACATGAAAATTTGGTACAACAAATAAAGGAAAAAAGCAAATGTAAATTAGAGATTTCACTTTCTCCATTAAAAGTAAATTAAGACCATTAGTAAACAATCGTCTATGCTACCCTCCCACACAGCTCAATCCAGCTGCATCTGTGAGTCAGACTATTTTCAACTGCTTTTAATTAGCAGTTTTTTAAAATATTTCAGAGGTTGCAAATTAAAGAGCACATTGACTAGCAGATTCTGTACTGTTTAGAAAGGAAATGTCCTGGGGAGAATTCCAAATAGTGATAAAGAATCCCAGTAGTAATTGAAGGCAATGATGGGGCATGTATGAGGAAATTGTTTTAAAAGTGATAACTACTAAAGTCTCAGACTTGGATGCTCTGAAATTAAGATTTAGATGAAATTAGTTGAATTTCTCTCCTATGATTAATAGATTTTTTAATAAATCTACCATTTCACTAAAAGCATTATAAACTGTGGTACTGAGAAAGTGAGGTGATCTGATTATTGTAATTTTATGCATGACATAGATTTTTTAAAAAATTACCAAATTTAGAACAGGTGATATTGTCAAGATTTTATTTTACCCATGTGCTGTATTCTGTGTTTAGTCGCTCAGTCGTGTCTGACTCTTTGCAACCCCATGAACCATAGCCCTCCAGGCTCCTCTGTCCATGGGGATTCTCCAACAAGAATACTGGCGTGGGCTGTCATGCCCTCCTCCAGGGGATCTTTCCAACCCAGGGATGGAACCCAGGTCTCCCACATTACAGATGGATTCTTTGCCTTCTGAGCCACCAAGGAAGCCCATATCATGTAGTAAATACTGTATCTCAAATTATGTACTATGAAAAATAAAAACCTGTATTCTTAGACAGGTATTGCAGACAGAGATTCATGTATGTTCATTCAGAGTTTTTTTTAATTTTCATTTTTTAAGATAATTTATTTTTTAAGCAGTTTTAGATTGACAGAATTTGAGAGCAATATATAGAGTTTCCATGTACCTGCTGTTCCCATGTATGCAGCCTTCCCTGTTATCAACACCCACCCCCTCCACCAGAGTGGTACTCTGGTTACAGCTGATGAAGCTACATTGATGTATTATCATGCAAAGTCCCATAATTTACCCAAAGGTTCACTTTTGATGTTATGCATGCCACAGGTTTATACAGATGTGTGATTACATATATCCATCATAATAGTGTCATACAGATTATTTTCATTGCCCTAAAAATGATCTGTGTGCTCTGCCCATTCTGTCTAATTATGGCATCTCAAATGCTGGATTTTTTTTTATTAAGATAAACTGTGCCTAAGATACTGTCCTGAAACAAACAAAATTATTCCAAGCCTATCTTCAACTTGAAACAGTTCTTTTTCTCTAAAAATCAGCTGGCAAATTAGTTTATATTTGTATTTATTGATTTATTAGGCTAACCTATAAAGCTCCTATCTATTTCATATGTGTGTATGTATGAATAAGTTTGTATACATTCATCTACACTTCCCATATCTACACCCCCCAAAAATAAAGATTTAAATCAGTTTTATTATATGAATCAAAAAATATTAGAAAAAGATCAAAGTAGAGGTCTTGCTCTTTTGAAGTCAAGAGAACCTTGAAATACTTTGCTTCAGAATATATGATTTTTTTTAATAAATTCAGGATAGTCACAAACCATGTGCTGAGCAAATAAATACATTGATATGTAGCAGCTAAGTCACTACTGAATCATTCCAAACAGAACAATTAAAAAATGTATTCAGTAGAGGTTTTGTTTTGTTTTGTCCCTATATGCCAATTTACATAGCTATGTTAGTTTTACCTCATTATTACAAACCGTGTTGGTTTAATATATTTTCTAAAATATCTCTCAGGTATTGAAAATGCACAAATATAATGCTAGATATTGGCTATAGAGAGATGAAGATGGTATTCCCTCACATGTAAAGGTCAAATAGTTTATAGAAGTTCTTATATGGTACTGTTATTATACTTTAGAGAGGATAATCATGTGTGATTATTCATGTATTGTTATAGAAATTAAGAATATTGTATTCATTTATTCAATTGAATATAGATATGTAAAGTTTACTTATAGTCAACAGAATATAAATTAACCCTAACAACTCTATGCTAATAATAATATTACCTAGCATAGTGATACTTTTTAGACAACAATCTATATATTGATCTTGTTGCTGTAATCCTTGTATTTTGTGGTAGTTTAAGGAAGAATTCTGTTTTATTTCTATTAGCTATAATGATTATGCTGCTGCAGAATGTAATAAGTGAGCTTATTTAAAATATAATGGGTATATAACTGCATTTATCATGTTAAGGATGATATAATATGCTTATTAAAGAGTCAAAAGTTCCCAGTTAACTTTTGTTACTTAATGCAAACATGCTGAGCAAATGCTGATGAGAGATCAAAGTCTTTTTGAATTTTCTTAACTGATTCAAATATGAACTAAAAGGAAAAAGAAATTGGCAGAGGTCAGGATGTGCTCTTTACCCTCTTCTGTTTCTTTAACCATATTTGGTTCGATTGAAAGGACATTAGCCTGTTATAGAAGTTGAAGATATCCAGTCTGTTGCTTTGGGCCTTAAAGTTTCCTCATCTGTAAAATCAGGATTAATAACTTAGGGAGTTAGTAATAATGGAATAATTTAATTATATGTGGTATTTAGCATAGTGAGTACCACACAGTAAGAGAGGTATTTTCTAGGATTTATTTATTTCTAGTCATTCACATTGATTTTATTCATTTCAATAAGATTAAATGAAATATTTTAGCTTAATACTATTTAAAGATAATTAGAAATGTTTTTCCTAACAGGAATAAAATCTTCTGTGGGTACTTAATAATGTATCTTTAACATTATAAAGTTGATTTAATCATGCAAATAGCTAGATTTAAGAATACAATTTTGTTTAGTAGATTGACTGACTGATTCACATATAGATGATACTCTGTTAGCTTTGAAACAGCTCTATTCTCCCTTGGTAGTTTTCTTTGTACTTTGAAATAACTTCCAGACAGCAAAATAGTTACAAAGATTAACAGCAGCAACACAATTTTTAAAGTAATTTTTTTTTTAAGTTTTCAAGAGTTACTTGGGGGAAAGCTGCTGACATAATGGCCAACCACAGTAAATAATAACTAACACTGATAGATAACTTACTATTAAACGCTCAGACTTCAAGTTTTGTTGTGGCCAGGTAAAGTCCTTTAAAAGAAAAGGATCCAATCAAGTATAGCATGTTGCATTTATTTTTCATTAATCTCTCAGTGTACTCAAAAAAATAAAAAGATGTGTCCCTTGGGTACACAACATATACTTGAGTTCCTGGTATTAACAGGAGAATTGCTGTTAGGTTAGGTTCAGGGACCTGAGAAATATAGATTAGCAAAGCAGCTAGGACACATTCTCTCACATATTCATATGATGAAATAAAAAGGATTCACCATTCATTAATATTGGGAGTATTAATATTCAGAGTGCCGTGTCATCAAATATTGGTTGAGGCACACAAAAAAGGAAACAAAGGACATTAATACAAAGAAAAATAATTAGTATTAATATAATATTTTGAAAATTGAGTTAAGTTTATCAAAAAAAAGTAACTGGTAAAATGCTAAATTGCTCCCCAAATGTTCACAATAAATCTGAAATACAAGAATGGCATGTAAGACACAATTTTCCAGCGATTTCAGAGGATTTCTATTGCTTCAAATGGCTGATTGCTATATAAGCAATTTTCCAGAATGTGAAATTTAAGTCATTGAAATAGTTTTTTGTCTGAATTTTTTTTAATGTATAGAAATAGCCTTAATGTAACTTTCATTACTTATAGATGAATCACAAATCTGAATGTGTTAGACAAGCAAAGGCAGTTCTAAATAAAATTATCCCTTTTTTATAAATGCTGTAATTTCTATACTAAAACAGATTTTTTTTAAATTTTATTTTATTTTAAACTTTACATAATTGTATTAGTTTTGCCAAATATCAAAATGAATCCATCACAGGTATACATGTGCTCCCCATCCTGAACCCTCCTCCCTCCTCCCTCCCCATACCATCCCTCTGGGTCGTCCCAGTGCACTAGCCCCAAGCATCCAGTATCGTGCATTGAACCTGGACTGGCATCTCATTTCATACATGATATTTCACATTTCAATGCCATTCTCCCAAATCTTCCCACCCTCTCCCTCTCCCACAGAGTCCATAAGACTGTTCCATACATCAGTGTCTCTTTTGCTGTCTCGTATACAGGGTTATTGTTATCATCTTTCTAAATTCCATATATATGCATTAGTATACTGTATTGGTGTTTTTCTTTCTGGCTTACTTCACTCTGTATAATAGGCTCCAGTTTCATCCACCTCATTAGAACTGATTCAAATGAATTCTTTTTAATGGCTGAGTAATACTCCATTGTGTATATGTACCACTGCTTTCTTATCCATTCATCTGCTGATGGACATCTAGGTTGCTTCCATGTCCTGGCTATTATAAACAGTGCTGTGATGAACATTGGGGTACACATGTCTCTTTCCCTTCTGGTTTCCTCAGTGTGTATGCCCAGCAGTGGGATTGCTGGATCATAAGGCAGTTCTATTTCCAGTTTTTTAAGGAATCTCCACACTGTTCTCCATAGTGGCTGTACTAGTTTGCATTCCCACCAACAGTGTAAGAGGGTTCCCTTTTCTCCACACCCTCTCCAACATTTATTATTTGTAGACTTTTGAATCGCAGCCATTCTGACCGGTGTGAAATGGTACCTCATACTGGTCTTGATTTGCATTTCTCTGATAATGAGTGATGTTGAGCATCTTTTCATGTGTTTGTTAGCCATCTGTATGTCTTCTTTGGAGAAATGTCTATTTAGTTCTTTGGCCCATTTTTTGATTGGGTCATTTATTTTTCTGGAGTTGAGCTGTAGGAGTTGCTTGTATATTTTTGATATTAGTTGTTTGTCAGTTGCTTCATTTGCTATTATTTTCTCCCATTCTGAAGGCTGTCTTTTCACCTTGCTGATAGTTTCCTTTGATGTGCAGAAGCTTTTAAGGTTAATTAGGTCCCATTTGTTTATTTTTGCTTTTATTTCCAATATTCTGGAAGGTGGGTCATAGAGGATCCTGCTGTGATGTATGTCAGAGAGTGTTTTGCCTATGTTCTCCTCTAGGAGTT
>NW_011494708.1:12373941-12393236 GCF_000754665.1 Bison bison bison | reverse complement strand
TTCCTAAGTATTTTATTCTTTCCATTGCAATGGTGAATGGAATTGTTTCCTTAATTTCTCTTTCTGTTTTCTCATTATTAGTGTATAGGAATGCAAGGGATTTCTGTGTGTTGATTTTATATCCTGCAACTTTACTATAGTCATTGATTAGTTCTAGTAATTTTCTGGTGGAGTCTTTAGGGTTTTCTATGTAGAGGATCATGTCATCTGCAAATAGTGAGAGTTTTACTTCTTCTTTTCCAATTTGGATTCCTTTTATTTCTTTTTCTGCTCTGATTGCTGTGGCCAAAACTTCCAAAACTATGTTGAATAGTAATGGTGAAAGTGGGCACCCTTGTCTTGTTCCTGACTTTAGAGGAAATGCTTTCAATTTTTCACCATTGAGGACAATGTTTGCTGTGGGTTTGTCATATATAGCTTTATTATGTTGAGGTACGTTCCTTCTATTCCTGCTTTCTGGAGAGTTTTTATCATAAATGGGTGTTGAATTTTGTCAAAGGCTTTCTCTAATGACCTCATATGGAAAGGTTCATGTGCTTTAAATTTATAAATATGTGTTTGAATAAGATCTCAAACAAATTAGATAAATTAACTGACTTTTGAGAAATAAAAGATAAATCTTATCTTTCAATGTTTTCTAGATATTAATTACTGTTTTTAAGTGTCAGAGTTTAGAATTTAGACTATTTTGTATTGTATATCATATAGTTTATTAAAAGATAAACTAATGTATATGAAAATTTTAAGAGTTTGAGTGAAAATCTATTGGAATGGGGCAGCACCAAATCAGAAGTGGTGAGGAGCATTCCTCCCACAGTAGTTAGGGGGAAGATATAGAGAAAGTATGGAAGCAAAGAAAGGGAAATTTTGGTTGCCTATACCTTAAAATCTAGTTGGTTGTTTGTGATTGGTTGTCCTTAACGTTTTGATTTTATAACCTTGAGGCATTTACAATCTTAGATTTTGGCTTGCTTAACTAGTCTACCACCACATTAAAGCCATCTCAGCCCAATGCCCTCCTGTTTTAATGAACAATTCTGATACTTTAGAGGATTTGATACTCAACTTTAGATATAATAAGTTGGTTCCTAGCATTGTTTATTTGAAGAATTTAAATTTTAGATGGTTTGACAAGTCTGTATATATTGTAATGTGAAATCTATGACACCATTTTTCCTTATAAAAACTCAGAAAAATCAGACAAGTGTTTCTTAATTTCCATATGATGAGATACTAAGATTTACAGTGTTGGTATTCCTTGAAACTTGAAGAATAAGAAATGCTTTACAGATTAAATACCTGCCATTACTGAATAGGTGAAGAAGCTTTACCAGTATTGATTTGGGAAAGATTGAGGGAAGGCAGAGAAGGAGGAGGTGGAGGATGAGATGGTTGGATGGCATCTTCAACTCAATGGACATGAGTTTGAGCAAACTCTGGAAAATAGTGAAGGACATGGAAGCCTGACATGCTGCAATCCATGGGGTGGCAAAGATATGACCGGACTGAGCGACTGAACAACAACAGCAATTTGGGATAGAGTCCTAGAGGTAAATGCATCTGTGGATCAAATGGTAATGTATGTACTTTTTGGCAGATAATGTAAAATCTCTCTCTGTAGATTTCATCTTTTTTAATCTCATCAGAAATATGATAATACTATTAATTCCTCACTTTTCTAGACATTTGAGCTTCCCTGGTGGCTCAGATGGTAAAGCATCTGCCTACAATGCGGCAGACCCAGGTTCGATCCCTGGGTTGGGAAGATCTCCTGGAGAAGGAAATGGCAACCCACTCTAGTATTCTTGCCTGGAAAATTCCATGGATGGAGGAACCTGGTAGGCTACAGTCCATGGGGTCGCAAAGAGTTGACATGACTGAGAGACTTCACTTTGACTTTCACTTTTTTCTAGTCATTTACCTACCTTCTTATACAGGCTCAAATTTCAAAGGCTCTGAAATCTATGCTGTGGGTATATTAATATAAATTTTATAAACATTCAAGTTAATTGGAAACAGGATGTTCATTTTTCAGAGAGAATTTGCGCTTGACTTTGACTCCGTTTCCAATGATTCTGTTTCCAAATCCTCTCTGATGTACTTATCAAGTACAGCTAGAAAATAGATTTGATGCCAAAACACCCAGGTGAAAATTGAATTTAGGGATTAAATATTCAATTGTAGCTCACTTATGCTCACAAGTAAGCTAACATTCTGAGTTAATTTGTGCCTGAGGTTTTGAAAGAGTAAATCCTCTCCATGCAAATATCCAGCATTTTAATCCAACTAATTTACACTTAGTGTTGACCTCTTTTTATAAGTAATAATAAAAGTTCACAAAACAATATTTTTTAAAGTTGAATCAGAAGAAATGTAAGTATCTGGACAAGACATCATTATAAAAATATGATTAATTTTATACCAAACGGACATAGAGTAAAATATATGTATATATTTTTTTCAGAAAAACAGAACAGAAATTTAAATTTAGTTTTCAAATAGCGTATCAAGAAATAGTTTTAGCCATCTCAAAGAACACTGGACCTAAAATTGTGGCTGGAAGACAGAAACACAAAATCTTAGGAGACAGTGAAAATGTAGCACAGATTTGCTGTACACATCTGATGATGTAAAGTTTTAAAATTTAGGTAAATAGGGTTTAGAGAAAACACTGCTCTATTTGAAGCCATTTATGGGGATAAGAGGAACTATGGGAAAAGCACAGAGTATAACCCTCTTAACTGAAAGACTTCCTCTAATGCATAGGCATGCTTATGTTTTGAAGCAAGTCATTTAAAGAGAAATTCTATGGCTTTGTTGGCATTGTTGTTGTTGTTGTTCAGTTGCTCAGGCTCCCAGACGTGTCCAACTGTTTGCAACTCCATGGACTGCAGCACACCAGGCCTCCCTGTCACTCACCATCTCCTGGAGTTTGCCCAAGTTCTTGTCCACTGCATCGGTGGTACCATCCAGCCATCTCATCCTCTGATGTCCTCTTATTCTCATTCTACCCTCAATCTTGCCCTCAGTCTTTGTTGGCATTATTATTATTATTTGATTCTAACTTTTTCATCCTGATTCCTCAGGAGGTTATGAGTACCACCTTTTGTCATTAACTACTCATAACAAAGAGCTTAAAAACAAAAACACATTCCTGTTTTTTCATTAAATTACTATGTGAAGTCAGTGACTTTCAGGCCATTGTCCTTAAGAATAACTTCTATTTTCCAAGGAAAAAAAAAAAAAAGATTTTGTTAGTAAATATCTCCCTGGATTGTATCAGCATGATTTGATTGTATACATTTGATTTTGTTCAGATGTAATCTTTGAGGATAATATGCCACAGGGGATGGAAAACTCTTGGAGATAAAATGGTTGTCCATGGGTAAATGTTTTTAGAAAATGAGGGAGGAAGGCAAAAGTTCAGCAGATTGAATTAGTACACGTTTGAACTGAAAAGCCAGATCCGAACACAATGTTGAAAGTCCAGTTGAATGCCAAAGGCTGAGCTTGCTTGAAGTCATTTTCTGAAAGGAATCTGAGGAAGAAACATCATTGTCCAAATGAGCTGGAAAAAATGCTGGCTCTTTATACTGTCTGTTTGACTTTTCCAAGAACAGAAAACAGCAACATTGCCCATAACAAACAGCACTTGTCTTCTTTACAGAAAGTAAAGGTTGGCTGACAGCCAATGTCAGTCTTGCTGTGAAAATAAATAAAAGCAAATACAGCATCACAATTCAGCCAGGAAAGACAAGTGGAAGGAAAAAAAAAAAAGTGAGAATTCAGAAGAGAAAGCAAGTAGAGAAAAGGAGGCAACAAATGGATTATAAGTGAACAAGTAACCTTGCTGAAACTCTTTAATATGTTGATTTACTGAAGTGTAAAGAGAATTTATTAACAGGTTTGAGACCACAGGACTCACAAACCTAGGTATTAGTTTTGGTTCTGTTATGTATGAATAGCTAAGGCCTCTCTGGGTTTAAATACTATACTTATTTATAAAAATTAAAAAAAAAACAACAGATAGGATAGTTAAAAGAAGAAGAGCCTATAGACCCTTCCTGCTGTAAGACCTGAGGGATAACGAATGCTTGGTCTATGATTTTTGTAAAGTTGTGCTTGTTTCACTATCAAAGTGTGTACTCAGTCATCTCTGACTTTTTGAGACCCCATGGACTGAAGCATGCCTGGCTCCTCTGTTCATGGAATTTTCCAGGAGAGAATACTGGTTGCCATTCCCTTCTCCAGGGGATCTTCCTGATCCAGGGATTGAACCTGTATCTCTTGTGTTTCCTGCATTGGCAGGGGGGTTCTTTACTACTAGCACCACCTGGGAAGCCCTCATTACCAGGGTACTTCATCAAAATTTAGGACTACACTTCTATTACTTTTCCTGATATAATTTGTAGTACAGTTATGATATATGTAATTTGTAGTAAAGGTATGATTTTATACAATTTTATCAGTGAACAAAGAGCAACATACAGGTAGCATCCCTGCAGAAAACAAAAACAAAAACTTGGCCAATGGAAGTGTTTGGAAGTCAACTTTTTGTCATTGCCACACAGAAAGTTGTGTATGGCCACAGTTGTATGGCTGTTGTTATTGGTAATCCACAAACTGCTTCTTCCTTCTTCCCTTAAACATGTACTGATTACTAACTCTACACCTAAATATAAGTTAGAACAATTAAGTTCTACGTTATGTATATTTTACCACAATGAAAACTGTACCCAAAAATATATATTGATTAATTCCAGCAAGAATATGTTAAGGAAAAAACATTGAAGTTATGTTATTCACTTGGTTTAAATGGGATATGTTTGTGGGGAGGGCATCCTGGTTTTCTGCAAGATATTATTTTTATATATTGGATAAATTTATAAACTTTAACCATTTCTTCAACTAGCAATTGGAAACTCTCAGTGCAATAGGATTGCTTACTGACCTTTACAAAATACAGCTGCCAAGAATCCATTCTCAAGAGTTCATTTAAATTACTCTATGGTACAGCCTATTCAACAGGATTGTTCAATTCTAACATGCAGTCAGGATTGAAAACTCCTGCTATACAATGAAGAATCTTTGAAGGCAGGGACTGCATTTGTCCTGTTTACAAGTATAGCCCTTGCATATTAACTAAGTATCCATAGGCTGAATGAAGGATTACATAAACAATAATCTCCTAGTTTATTGTACCTGTATATTTAATCTCTATTATTTTCTCTGAAGCAGTAATAGTCATGCAGATTCCACAAAATCAGCCAGAAAACATGAAAATAAATTAATCAGAGTCAGTTACCTCTTCTATTTTCCTAATCTCTACCACTAACTACCCCATTGATAAATGTAGTAAGTGTGGTACATGAACTTTCAACTATTGTATCTGACTTGGTGTGCATATACATATACACATATACATACGCAAATGTCTTTTAAAAATGACTTACACTTTGTTATTCAGGAAAATAGAATGAAAATATACATAGTGATCTGCACTTTTTCCACTTAAACATTTTACTGTTTTTTTTTTTTTTTCAAAAAATCACACCACAAGTACTAGTTCATTCTTCACACAGAGCTAAATCATATTTTCACAGTATCTGTTCCCTAAGCTGTTTAACCATATTCTCCATTCACTTTTCTTCCTTTCTCTTCTGCACACAGTCCAGTATTACTTTGGCTTCCATCATACCAGAAAAGCCAATGTTAAACTGTTAGCATCATTCTCCAACTATATGTAACATTTGATCAAGTCTTCAATCCTTCCTTATTTCAACTTTTTTTTTTTTTTTTTGCCTCTTAGATCTCACTATCTCTCAATTTCCTATTTAACTGTTGCTGCAACATTTGTCGTAGAAGGCAATGGCACCCCACTCCAGTACTCTTGCCTGGAGAATCCCATGGATGGAGGAGCCAGGTAGGCTACAGTCCATGGGGTCACTAAGAGTCGGACACAACTGAGCGACTTCACTTTCACTTTTCACTTTCATGCATTGGAGAAGGAAATGGGAACCCACTCCAGTATTCTTGCCTGGAGAATCCCAGGGATGGGGGAGCCTGTTGGGCTGCCATCTATGGTGTCGCACAGAGTCGGACATGACTGAAGTGACTTAGTAGCAGCAGCAGCAGCAGCCTTTGTAGGTAATATCTTATCTTCTCTAGCTGTAAGTTAGTAACTAAGCCCCAAAGACATTTCTATTTTATATACACTCATTGTCTTATTTCATCTAGCACCAGGGCTTTTAAGATGCCCTGTAGACCATCTATCTAATGTAGTCTACTGATATCTCTAATTTTGCATTCAATAGGCATCTTACACTTACTGTGCCCAAATTAGGACTTTGGACTTTCCACTAAGTTTTCCGTTATCTTTTCCAGTTCAGCAAATGGCAACTCTGTTTTGGAGTTCTCAGGCAAAAATCCCTTAAGCCGTCCATGAATTCCCACTTTATTTTGTACCGTGCAACAATTCATTGACAAATTCTGCTCTTACCTTAGAAACCTATACAAAATGCAATCAGTTTTTACCACTTCATAGTCAAAGACAACACTGTTTTTCACATGGAATACGTCATACCCCAGTCATTCTCCCTGCTTCCCTCTTGGTCTCCTTAAATCTCTATACAGCAGCAGCAGTGATCCTTTGAAAATATTAATTAGGTCACATCATATTCTACCCAGGTCTTATCTTCCTTCACTCATTGAAATCCTATCCCTATGTACATCTGACTCCTGTCTCGCACCACTGCAAAACACA
The DNA here is from genome assembly GCF_000754665.1 of Bison bison bison. NCBI lineage: Eukaryota > Metazoa > Chordata > Mammalia > Artiodactyla > Bovidae > Bison > Bison bison. The sequence goes on along the minus strand of NW_011494708.1, from coordinate 12,386,473 downwards.
GACCATTACTCCTCAGATTTCACTTTCATTGTCATTTCTTCTATTCCCGTCCCACCTCTTTACTTAAGCTTCTTCAGAGACACCAGACATATTCTAGCCTTTGGGTGTTTAGAATTTCCATTTAGCCTATGTAATTCTTGGGTAGATATTTGTAAGGCTTGATCTGTTATTTTATTTAGGTCTTAGCTTAAATATCACCTAATTAGAGAGGTTTTCCCTGATATTTCTAATCTAAGATTATCAGAACTTGTTGTACGTTACCTGGCCTCATTTCTTTTAACTTTTACCATACAGTTGCTGAATAAATGAATTATGATTGTTACCAATATCTTCCTGCATAAAATGTTATGTCAGTTATCTTATATTCATAGTTCTTTATATATTGGTGCTGTTAAAATTGGGGAGCTTCCCTGGTGGCTCAGTCAGTAAAGGATCAGTCTGCAATGCAAGAGACCCAGGTCAGGATCTGGAGTAGAATGATAAAAAATAACAGTACTCTCAGGGATTTATCAGATTTCTTTCAAAGAAATAGTGTGGTTTTGTATTCAATGTGTGTTATATATTTACCTGCATAATCACCTGTACTGAAGTTTGCTGATTGCTTTTTCTTTCTGACTCTCTTTTCTCACCACTCTTTCCCTCCCTCTCTCCCCCTCTCCCTGTCTTTTTTCCTTATAACTACAAATTCTTTTAAAAATGTGGAAATGTAAGTTCTTCCTCTTGATTGTGGGTTGGCTGTATATAATATCTTGCTTCCTATAAATAGAATAAAGTGGAGAAAATGATGTACATACTTGGAAGAGTTCTGGATATGTGTGTGTATATATTAGCATGTATATACAACTATATATTTATACCTAAATACAAACAAATAGTCTTATACATCTGTAGTTCAATATTTTTTATAGTAACTTCTTCAGTTTGTAAAATTAGACCTTATTTGAATGCATATATAAAAATAATTTTGGTTTTTAATATTTTTACAGGTACAGTCTCATGTTGTATCATATAACTATGAAAATATTTTAATATTTCATAATTTAAAGTATTTATATTGAATTTGTCAGCATTTTCATTTTTTAAATTTTCTTCTGTTTTGATGGCTTATAAACCTCTCTTAAAGTAGTTTATTTCACCTTATTTTAAAGCAGATGTTATGTTATTTAAGGAAGTTTCAATGTTCTGGGATCCTTGTGTACTTTTATAGACACATATCTCTCACAAGCACTAGAGAAGTATTTTAGACATATTTTTTCTAGGAACTTTGTAAACATGGCATGTTTCATTTGTCTAATGGGATACAGAGAATCGTGCACACAGATGGCAATGAGACTGACTTGAGAATCGTACTTAACAGTTCAAATATTTTCCTTTTTTTTCCCAAAAGTAAAGAGATAAATTTATTCAATTCAGATTGCTCTACTTTATGAAAGGAAATACTATCAAACATCCTCTAGACTCCCAATTTGGCTTCTAAGTACAGACCATGATTCAGGAAGAAAAGTACTGACTAAATATAAATAACAGGGATTTAGAACAAATGTTTATTATCAACAAGGAATCTCTTTATTGATTCACCTTCTGTTTCTTTCACCTGCCTTTTTCACTGGTGGCTGCATGGTCTGTTCCTCAGAGATTACATGGATTCATCTGGTTACCTTCATTTCATAGAAGTCCCACAGGAGGCCCATTGTAACCATAAAAAGGACTTCAAAATCTTATTATTTTCTTAGTTTTTTCACCCTGTCCTAAGAAGGGATAAGAATATTTAGAAGAAAATAGTTTGATGAAGGCACCACTTTTTGTTTGATAGTTTTACTCTATAACAAAGACGTTTATCTTCATGAAAGATAGGTGTTTGGGAGAAAGTAATACATTTTTCCCTTTAGATCTTTATTCCTTCAGTTATTCCTAAAACATATCCTATGTTTTACATGATATAGTAAGTGTCTTAAACTAATCTTTGTAGCTTATCAATATATCCTGTACTACAGTCATGCAGTATATTTCTGTCATTTACATTTCATGAATATTCAGTTCAGTTCAGTCGCTCAGTCGTGTCCGACTCTTTGTGACCCCATGAATCGCAGCATGCCAGGCCTCCCTGTCCATCACCAACTCCCGGAGTTCACCCAAACTCTTGTCCATTGAGTCAGTGATGCCATCCAGCCATCTCATCCTCTGTCGTCCCCTTCTCCTCCTGCCCCCAAACCCTCCCAGCATGAGTCTTTTCCAATGAGTCAACTCTTCGCATGAGGTGGCCAAAGTATTGGAGTTTCAGCTTTAGCATCAGTCCTTCCAAATAGAATAGGAATATAAATATGTTTTTAATTCTACTTAATGCATATGTATTAGATTATTTAATAATTTATATTCATGTTACTTTATCAAATTATATATATAATTAAATTCATAATTATATAACTCTCCCACCACCCCAGTTACCACCAACAGGATTGCAAATGAGAATGCCAAAGTTTCTTCCACTTCTTTACTCTATGTCAACTGGGTAGAGGAAAGTCAAACTTTGTTAATCAAATTCTTGAAATACAGACTAGAAAACAGTCTTATGGGTTACAGCTTTCATAATAGATTGAAAGATAAAAGTCATAACATGTAAAATTTTATTTCATCTCTCTTTTTATGATCTCTTACTCTTTTAGAGCCTTAAGTATAGGGCAGGCCCATTTATTTTATCATATGGAAGATAGAATGTCTTATTCTGTCTGCTTTGTTCTGAATCTCTTACATTCAGCTGTCAAAGTTCTAAGCTGTTTTTTCATAAAATATTAAGTCCTTGTTATTCCCATTTAAGATTTCCTCTTTCTTTACAATAGATGGAAAAATGAAAATAGGTTTGGGAACTGCTGTACTTTACTTTGGAGAAGGCAATGGCATCCCACTCCAGTACTCTTGCCTGGAAAATCCCACGGACAGAGGAGCCTGGTAGGCTGCAATCCATGGGGTTGCTAGGAGTCGGACACTACCGAGCGACTTCACTTTCACTTTTCACTTTCATGCATTGGAGAAGGAAATGGCAATCCACTCCAGTGTTCTTGCCTGGAGAATCCCAGGGACAGGGGAACCTGGTGGGCTGCCATCTATGGGGTCGCATAGAGTCGGACACGACTGAAGCGACTTAGCAGCAGCAGTACTTTACTTTGTCAAGATGTCACTGGATTCCCCTTACTTCTGTTTCCCTTGTTTGATTTGTTAACTGTTCCACCCCTGGGATGGTTTCAAAGAAAGGTGAGAGTTAGATGAGAGTTGGATTACAGTCAAACAACTTCTATCAAATGGAACCTGAGTCATAATTCACTTAAGCCATTTTTGGGTCTTAGAACCCAAGCTCCAATAGAAATACAGTTGACCCTTGAACAAAAGATGCTTAAACTTTGGGGGTTCATTTTATGAAGATTATTTTTCAGTAAATACTGTAGTATTACATGATCTGCAGGTAGTTGTATCTGCTGATAAGGAACATCAGATGCAGAAGTCCAATTGTGAAGTTATGCAAGGATTTTCAACTGCAGGGAGTTGGAACCCCTAACCTTCCTTATTTTTACAAGGGTCAACTGTATTTTATTTTACTTCAACTTCTTCCTCTAGAATTGAATAATCTTATTTTAGTTCCATACCAATTTTGCTTAAAAAGAAGAATAAAATGTTACTTATGACGATACATAAGCGTGATTATGCTGTATGTTCTCTTGTGTGTATACACAAATGTATTTATGTAAAAGTTTCCTTGTGGGTATGAAATAGTAAAAGAATTATATAATTAAAATTGAAGTCATTTATCTGTATGCATCTGACATTTGATTTTAGATATTCTAATCAGTAATACCAGTCATATTGCCACTTCATCTGTAAATCAAAATGTAAAATTCTCTACAACTAGTTGATATTAACTCTTTTAAAGCAGGAAGAAATTACTCAAGTCACATTATCAGCACTTGAGGAACTCCTTAAACATCTTAAGCATGTTTCCTATAAAATAAAGATCTCTCTTTGTTATTACCCAACATGAAAGCACTGTTATCAAAAATAAGTTTCTCAGCAGTTTTATACTCAAAGCAGAATATGCTGTTTCAGTTAAAACAAGCATCCTGTTGTAATATCTTATTTGTATCTATTTTTATATGGGCTTCCCAGGTGGCACAGTGTTAAAGAATCTACCTTCCACTGCAGGAGATGAAAGAGACACAGTTTCGATCCCTGGGTTGGGAAGATACCCTAGAGCAGGAAATGGCAACCCACTCCAGTATTCTTGTCTGAAGAATCCCATGGACAGAGGAGCCCAATAGGTGGCAGTTCATAGGGTTGCACAGTTGGACATGACTGACTTGACTTAGCATGAATTCTTTATATATTTAAATTTAGATATTTTAAAAGTAATAGTGACATATATACTTTATTTTCTTTGTTCCTGTATATGTGAAGTTTTTATTTTTATTAAAATGATATTGAAATATAACATATAACAAGAAGAATTCACAAATTATAAGTGTATATTGAGTCATTTTCAAAATCTGAGGATGCCCATGATTATAGAAGTATCAGAATGGAAAAACTGTCAGAAATCCCTAGCAGTCTGTGGGCCACAGTTTGGGAACTGTTATCACACAGGGTGAACAGAGTCTGTTCTGGAAATCGGGCTTCAGAGCCAGTATTCTTGACCACCATTGCTGCTGCTGCTGCTGTTACATTGATTTAAAAAGCAGAGACATCATTTTGCCAACAAAGATTCGTATAGTCAAAGCTATGGTTTTTCCAGCATTTGTGTATGGATGTGAGAGTTGTACCATAAAGAAGGCAGAGTGCTGAAGAATTTATGCTTTCAAATTGTGGTGCTGGAGATGAAGACTCTTGAGTCCCCTGGACAGCAAGAAGATCAAACCAGTCAATCCTAAAGGAGATCAAACTTGAGTATTCATTGGAAGAACTGAAGTTGAAGCTCCAATACCTTGGCCACCCAATATGAAGAGCCAGCTCATTAGAAAAGACCCTGATTCTGAGAAAGATTGAAGGCAGGAGGAGAAGGGGCCAACAGAGGACCAGATGGTTGCATGGCATCACTGACTCAGTGGTCATGAGTTTGAGCAAACTCCAGTAGATAGTGAAGGACAGGGAAGCCTGGCGTGCTGCAATCCATGGGGTTGCAAAGAGTTGGACACAACTGAGCAACAACAGTTTATTGAATCTATAGTTTACCTTTAAGGATTTAACTACAGTACTGCCTATAACTCAGTTTTTAAATTAATAATTCAGTGAATTCATCTTTTATCAACATTGAGACAAATCTCCTTGACTCCAGTAACAGTTAGAAGTATGTCCATAGATATCAACATCTCCCTTCATATTAGTAACTAAAAATAAGAAGGAAACTGACAACCATCTTATTAAACATAGGAAATCCATTAAAAGTACCAAACTTTGCACAAAGATGAAGCTTGATAATTGAAAGAAAGGCTAAATTTATTCATAGGACAATATAATACAACCTTAAGTAAAACAGCTTTACTGAGAGAATCTTAAGAAATCATGCTAAAGATTTTTAAAAAATATGTCCTAACTGCCTTATGATCCAGCAATCCCACTGCTGGGCATACACACTGAGGAAACCAGAAGGGAAAGAGACACGTGTACCCCAATGTTCATCGCAGCACTGTTTATAATAGCCAGGACATGGAAACAACCTAGATGTCCATCAGCAGATGAATGGATAAGAAAGCTATGGTACATATACACAATGGAGTATTACTCAGCCATTAAAAAGAATACATTTGAATCAGTTCTAATGAGGTGGATGAAACTGGAGCCTATTATACGGAGTGAAGTAAGCCAGAAGGAAAAACACCAATACAGTATACTAATGCATATATATGGAATTTAAAAAGATGGTAACAATAACCCGGTGTACGAGACAGCAAAAGAGACACTAATGTATAGAACAGTCTTATGGACTCTGTGGGAGAGGGAGAGGGTGGGAAGATTTGGGAGAATGACATGGAAACATGTAAAATATCATGTAAGAAACGAGTTGCCAGTCCAGGTTCGATGCACAATACTGGATGCTTGGGGCTAGTGCACTGGGACGACCCAGAGGGATGGTATGGGGAGGGAGGAGGGTGGAGGGTTCAGGATGGGGAACACATGTATACCTGTGGCGGATTCATTTTGATATTTGTCAAAACTAATACAATTATGTAAAGCTTAAAAATAAATAAAATTAAAACATAAAAAACAAACAAAGAAACAAAAATATGTCCTAAAAAAAAATCAATTATCTTTAAAAAATACAACAGTAAGGTCAGGACTTACTCATCAGTGATTTTCTTTGTATAAAGAGGACTCTACTTGCTATATAGAAATTAGTTTATTGGAAATTGGACTAAAAAGTATAAATTCTATTAGATTCCTGTCACAGTAATTCTGGAGAAGGTTATGGCACCCCACTCCAGTACTCTTGCCTGGAAAATCCCATGGACAGAGGAGCCTGGTAGGCTGCAGTCCATGGGGTCGCTAGGAGTCGGACACCACTGAGTGACTTCCCTTTCACTTTTCACTTTCACGCATTGGAGAAGGAAATGACAACCCACTCCAGTGTTCTTGCCTGGAGAATCCCAAGGATGGGGGAGCCTGGTGGGCTGCCGTCTATGGGGTCGCACAGAGTCGGACACAACTGAAGCGATTTAGCAGCAGCAGCAGCAGAGTAACTCAGGCAAGAGAAGATGGTGGGGACTGGGATAGGAGGAGTGCAGGTGAAAAAGAATTCCAGAGGTCTTTCAGATGTAGATTTGTCCCAGCTTTGCATGTACTGTGAACAGAGATTTAGAGCAAACCACCAAGTATGATACCTAGAATTATGACAGAAAAAAAATGAGAATATGAATGGAAAAGCAACTTAGAGGAAAATGGTAATTATTTTCTGTACATGTTAACTTTAATGTCTTTGGTCCGTCCAAGTATTGGGCCTACTAATCAACTGGAAAAGAAAATGTGCCAGGGAAAGACCTGGGTAAAAGATATTCAAGGAACAAATAGTTGTTTTCTAACAGCTAAGTAATAGAGGGATAAGATGAGACAGCCTGATTATATTGTGTAAAATGAGAAAAGGTAAAGAATGCTGGAAAGTGAAATTATGAAAAGTTATTTGAGGGATAAGAAAAAAAACATTATTAGTATAAAAGAAATTATAAGAAATTATAAGAAATTATAAGAAAAAAAACAAATTAAATACCAGAAAACTTCTACCTAGAAAAGCATAACCCAGCACAAAACTGGCATGAGAAATAGGCTGAGCCACAAAATGACACTAAGAATGCTTAAAGAAGAAAAAACAAACAGAAAGCAAAAAAAGACTGGAGTCAAATTAAAAAATATGTACATTTGCTACACAAACCTTCCTAAGGACTTAATTTTTTTCCTGCAAAGTGAAATCAGAGAGTCTCTGTATTATACTCAGTATCTGTAGTTTGCATAGAGAAATGAGCTGTATATTCCTACAAAAAAATTACATGTATGATTTGCTTTTTATATCATTGATTAAGCAAAAAATCATTACATGTGACAAAGTCTGTCACGTAAGCACCATATATCTGTTTTATATATATATACATACACACACACTTACCAATTTCATTTAAAATCCAGGTGTTCAGATTGTACATACTTGTTAATTCTTAGGGTACTATTCAGATGAACCTCATTTCTATTACATATGTTATAGTTTTATATATTGTTTTGCTTATTTCAAAGATATTAAGGTACTGTAATATAATCAGTAAATGATTCTATAGTTCTATTTCATGTGCTTTTACAGATGATGCTGACATACTTAAAAAAAGATTGGCTAGTTGGCAACAAACTGGGACAGACTGAAAAGATTATCTTTCTTCTTCCATTATTCACAAATGGGGCAATTTTCTCATCTTCCCTCATTATGAGTTTTGGAGAAATAAAATTGCATCGCAGTAGAAAGTTTTCCTTAGATACAAGTCTTGTTGCTAGGGGCAGTCATGTTTGTAACCTCTTGTAACCTTGGTGACAGATAATAATGTACTTTGTGCTCTTCAGTTTTAAAAATATTTCCTCTTATACAATATGCAGTTCTTTACTTGGCTCCATGTACTTGGAATTGTCCAAAATTTATATAAAGATGCATATCACAAAAATATATAGATGGAGACATAAAATCTTAGATTATGCACAGTCAACTTATGTTTCCCCACATTTCCGCCTCACACTCAAAGAGAATCAAGAAACCTCTTTTGTTCATGGGCATGGTTTCAGAATCTTTCCAAGTAACAATGCAGGCATCAAACACATTAAGCTGGCTTTGACATGAAAGTGAGTCCTAAATGATGTTTTTACTTTATTACAAATTGTAATGGAGATATTGACATACAACATTATATTAGTTTCAAATGTACAATGATGATATATATGTATTTTATATATATATGTATACTGCAAAATGATTACCAGAGTCTAGTTAGTATCACCATACAAAGTTACCATTTTTTCCTTGTGATAAGAACTTTTAAAATATATTATCTTAGTAACTCTCAAATATGCAATATGATTGATTAAATTACATTTATCATTTTCATTAGAGAAACTGAAATGGATGAAATAATTCAGCCTTAGCTTGACAGTAGCAAAAATAAGATTAAGTTGCATGTTCAACCAGGCAGGTTTTCAGGATAAATAATAATAATAATAATGTTTGGTGAAATTTAGTATCTTGCCAAAGGTCATTGGATGACATTGATTCATCTAAATACCTGGTTCAGAGTTTCTTCCCCTAGAACAAAGCTCTTACTGAAGTTCTTCTATTTAATTTTCAGTTTCAGATCCTCTCCATGGTCTTTATTTGCTAGTACACTGTGTGTGGATTTCTAATGATTAATGCTGGAAGATAAACAGAGATCTCATGAACTCTTCCCTTCCCTTCCCTCCTCAGAGCTTGCCTTTTCTATAGTGTTCCCTTAGCTTGGCCAACGCCATCAGCCTAAACACTGCTGAGAATCCCTGAACCTCGGCTGTCATCTTTGAGTCCACTCAGTCCTTTGTGCCTTACCCCTTTCCTCACTAAATTCTAAGTGTTCCTTCTGGCTATCTCGCAAATCTATTAATCTAATTCCAGGTGTTTTCAGGTTTCATTTCTTTCTCCTATTATAGCCACTTAAAACCGATCATCATTTATTTTCTTTTTTTCAACACCTTCAATCCATTCACAAATCTGCTCCTAAAGTAGAATAAGAGCTTGAGCATGTCTCCATACTAATTAAACTTTACTATGACTTCCCTTTCTCTTAAGGTCTAAAATATTTATTAAAATTTATGTCCCAGTTAGTAAAACAACTCCTTTTTCCTTTGATCTCTTAGCCTAGATTATTGTTTTTGTTTTTAATGGACTTTATTTTTCAGATCCATTTTAGATTCACAGCAAAATTGAATGAAAGGTTCAGATATTTCTCATATAACCCCTGCTACTGCATATTCATAGCCTCCTTCCTTATTCACATCCTCATCAGAGTGGTGTATTTGTTGCAGTTGATGAACCTGCATTGTTACATCTTTATCATCCAAAGTCCATAGTTAACTTTGAAAGTCACTCAGTTGTGTCCAACTCTTTGTGACCCCATGGATCATACAGTCCATGGAATTCTCTAGGCCAGAACACAGGAAAGGGTAGCCTTTCCTTTCTCCAGGGGATCTTCTCAACCCAGGGATCTAACCCAGGTCTCCTGCATTGTAGGCAGATTCTTTACCAGCTGAGTCACAAGGGGAGCCCAAGTTTACATTAGGGTTCCCTTATTGCCGATATACATTACAATGGTTTGAAAAAGTGTGTCATAACATGTACCCACCATTATATTAATAGCATCATGCAGAGTAATTCCCCTGCCCTGAAAACCTCTGTATTCACCTAGTCATCTCTCCCTCTCCCACAACTGCTAATAATGGTAACCACTAATTTTTTAGTATCCATACTTTTGCCTTTTCCAGTATGTTACATAGTCGGAATTATACAATATGTAGCTTCTGTCTAACTTGTTAACTCCAATTATTTTTTTTTTTTTTAAAAGAACAAAATTACCTTACCTCTTTAGTTAGGTCCAATGTTCTACTTTTCTGCATATACTATTGACTCAACCTACATAATTTTATCTTTCAGTTCTCAGTTGAGATGCTGTTTCCTTAGGAAAACTGTATTGAAATTTCCCAGAATAGGTTATCTTTCCTGTACATACTTCCATGATATGCTATACATCTATGTTTCTAGAATATCAAAAATGAGATTATTCTTAGTTATATGTATAAAATACTTTTGCCCCTCATATTTTAAGCTGTGTTTGGACAAGTATTATGTCTGTGATTTACACTGCTCTATCTCTAGTAACTAGCTTGAAAATTAGTATATATTAGATGCTTAAAAATGTATTGAATGATTAAATAGATTAGTGCCCATGTACCAAGTGAGGAGGAATAAGGGGCTATAACTTTAGTAACTGATATTAAATAAATACATAGACTGTGAAAACTGCATTTAAAAGTCATATGGAGAAACAAACCTGATTCATTCTGGATAACAACTTTTGTGTTACACATGCTGTTAAAGAATCACATTTTTAAGAATTGATTAAGCCAATCTAAAATCTTAGACAATGTTAGGAGATACGTGTATGTGTATATATACATATAAAACTAGAATAGTTTTTTTAACATTATATATATATATATATATATAATAGGAAATTGTAACAGTAGGTGAAGAACTTTTTCTTTTTATAAGACACAGAGGAAAATAATACAAAGATAACTATTTTCCATGGTTAGTTATTTTACTGGTTTGATAGGGAACTTTTATTCCTAGTTATTAGCTATTCTCTGATTGATTTAGGGAGCCACCTAAAGAAGGAAGTCCTATATTCCTCCTTCCCTTAATATCCCAATAATTTTGAATACTGTTCTTACATGTCCTTATGGGAAAAGCTATACAGATAAAAAGATAGGAAAATTACAGTGTTTTATTTTTTATCTTAAGCAAAACTCTTTGGCCCAGTTGTGGAACAGATATAGAAACGAGGTTGCTGACTGTAGAATTCTGTTGGGCAAATAATATCACTTGCTTAAAGACACTAGTGCTCAGAATTGAGCCAGACAACAGATGGAGAAAGTATAAAATAAGTCTGGGTAAGCTCCATTGAGTAGTGTGTGTGTGTGTGTGTGTGTGTGTGGGTAAGCTCCATTGAGAAGTGTCTGTGTGTCTGTGTGTGTGTACTTTTTTGTCTTTATAGAAATTTTAGAGAAATATTTCCGTAGTGAAAGTTCTCTCACAAAATGTATAACTTTGTGTAAACAGTGAATGGAATAATATGAGAAGAGTCTAAGATTTTTTGTGTGTGTTTTAGATGAATCTTTATTTGTCACACAGGAAATCAGTAGGTTTCTTGGAGTCAACTTTATATGGATAGTAACAGCTGCCTGTAAATTACATTTGATTGAATACCCCTCTCATTTAAGTTTCTTTGCATTTTTCAAAGATATATTTTATCTTTATAATTTTCAATAGACAAAAGTTCTGATCGGAATAGTATTTTTATAGTTTATACTACTTTCTGCCATTCCCTTTGGTGCATATTTAACTGTTTGATATTATATTGTAAGATGATGTCAGTTGTCATTTACAATATTGAATTGATACAATTTATAAAAGATTATTTCAAGTAGCAAAACAAAATCTGCAGAAATATTTTTTATTTCAAGCACTTTTTCATTACATATTAGTAAATGAGACACATATATCATGACAAAAGTGATTATGTGCTTCAAAATAATAATTGATTATCAAAATTTAAATTTAAAGCACACGTTTAATGTCTCACTACAGAGGTCTGCAGCACACTGATTAGTATTCTAGTGAATGTTTTATTTTTATCATCCAGCTTGAAGGTGTAATATAAGCATTTTAAACAGTATCAATGAGACTACTTGAACCTGTGATCAATAATATCCCTGTAGATTTACAACATAGGCTTTGCTGGTGGCTCAGATGGTAAAGAATCTGCCTGCAATGCAGAAGACCTGGGTTGGGTCCCTTGATTGGGAAGATCACCTGGAGAAGGGAATGACCACCCAATCCAGTATTCTTGCCTGGAGAATTCCATGGACAGAGGAGCCTGATGGGCTAGTCCAGGAAGTTGGAAAGAGTCTGACATGACTGAGTGCCTAACACTTTCACTTTCAGATCTACAACCTAGACAAATGTCATATAGAAACTTTACCAACCCATTAGTTAATTATTCATTTGGGTCATGGAAATGGCACATCTTAAAAGTGCTAATGGCACATAATGTCCAGCATCCACAAAATGAGTATTCAGTTCAGTTCAGTTTAGTTGCTCAGTTGTGTCCGACTCTTTGCACCACTATGAACTGCAGCATGGCAGGCCTCACTGTCCATCACCAACTCCCGGAGTTTACCCAAACTCAGGTCCATTGAGTCGGTGATGCCATCCAAC
>NW_011494708.1:12372271-12373841 GCF_000754665.1 Bison bison bison | reverse complement strand
GTAAAAAAGAATAGACACATGTATATGTAAAAATGATTCACTCAACTATTCACCTGAAACTAACACAACACTGTAAATCAACTATACTCCAATAAAAAAAATTTTTTTTAATGATTAACTGTATTGGCTTAAGTGACTTATGTAGACACTTACACCTAACAATTTCAGAACACAGGTCACCTTGAAGATATTGCAGGTTCAGTTTCAGACCACCACAATAAACTAAATATCATAATAAAGTGAGTCAACCCAAACAAACATTTTGGTTTCCCAGTGCCTATAATATTTATGTTTATACTCTACTATAATCTATTAAGTGTGCAATAGCATTATGCTCCAAAAAAGTGCCAGTCAGTTCAGTTGCTCAGTTGTGTCCAACTCTTTGCAACCCCATGGACTGCAGCATGCCAGGGCTCCCTGTCCATCACCACCTCCCGGAGTTTACCCAAACTCAGGTCCATTGAGTCGGTGATGCCATCCAACCATCTCATCCTCCATCATCCCCTTATCCTCCTGCCCTCAATCTTTCCCATTATCTGGGTGTTTTCAAATGAGTCAGCTCTTTGCATCAAGTGGCCAAAGTATTGGAGTTTTAGCTACAACATCAGTCCTTCCAATGAACACCCAGGACTGATCTCCTTTAGGATGGACTGGTTGAATCTCCTTGCAGTCCAAGGGACGCTCAGGAGTCTTCTCCAGCACCACAGTTCAAAAGCATCAATTCTTTGGTGCTCACCTTTCTTTATAGTTCAACTCTCACATCCATAGCAGACCTCAAAAAAGAGTCAATGCTATTTATCATATTAATTTTTACATTCATATTATTTGATGTAATTTAATGTTGAAAATCTCATCTGGCACAGTGCAGAAATCTTAGTGGTTCATTCTTCCACATCTCAATTAATAAACATGTTGTCTTCCCATTTAATTAGACCCCAAAATCCAGGCTTCCTTTACTTCTTTTTCTCTCACATCATATTTCCAATCATCAAATTGTATCCAGAGTCCTACCACTTCATAACCTTTACTGCTATTCTAGTGCTAACATTCTAACTAAGCCTTTTCAACTGATCAGTCCACTTCTATTCTCATTATTCTATAAATCATGTTCAATATATCAGCCAGTGTGACTCTTTCAAAGACAGATCAAGACTTTCCTCAGCTTAAAATCCTCCAAAGTCTCCCCATTTTATTCAAAGTCAAAGCCAAGGTTCTCACAGTGCTATGCAGCATTTGACCACCATTGGTCCACCAGTCAAGGACCATTGAGGGTTCTCAATCTTCTCTCTGATTAATCTCCTACTGCTGCTGCTGCTGCTAAGTCGCTTCAGTCATGTCCGACTCTGTGCGACCCCATAGACAGCAGCCCACCAGGCTCCCCCATTCCTGGGCTTCTGCAGGCAAGAATACTGCAGTGGGTTGCCATTTCCTTCTCCAATGCATGAAAGTGAAAGAGAAGTCACTCAGTCGAGTCCGACTCTTCGCGACCCCATGGACTGCAGCCTACCAGGCTCCTCTGTCCATGGGATTTTCCAGGCAAGAGTACTGGAGTGGGGTGCCATTGCCTTCT
>NW_011494708.1:12368681-12372167 GCF_000754665.1 Bison bison bison | reverse complement strand
GTCCAACTCTCACATCCATACGTGACCACAGGAAAAACCATAGCCTTGACTAGACGAACCTTTGTTGGCAAAGTAACGTCTCTGCTTTTCAATATGCTGTCTAGGTTGGTCATAACTTTCCTCCCAGGGAGTAAGCATCTTTTCATGTCATGGCTGCAGTCACCATCTGAAGTGATTATGGAGCCCCAAAAGAACAAAGTCTGCCACTGTTTCCCCATCTATTTCCCATGAAGTGATGGGACCGGATGCCATGATCTTTGTTTTCTGAATGTTGAGTTTTAAGCCAACTTTTTCACTCTCTTCTTTTACTTTCATCATGAGGCTTTTAGTTCTTTTTTGCTTTCTGCCATAAGGGTGGTGTCATATGCCTATCTGAGGTTATTGATACTTCTCCTGGAAATCTTGATTCCAGCTTCTTTCAAATCATGTATAAGTGTCATTTTCTCACAGAGACCCCACCTTAAGCTTTCTATTTCAAATTGAGACCTGTCCTCCCCTTACGTATTGATGTGTGTGATTCTGCTTACTTTTGTTCCATTTTTTCCTTTCAATAACACTGTGACCTCCTAGTTTGCTATATAGTTTATTGTTTATTATGCTTCTTATGTAATTTCTGCAGGGCAAGAGATTGTTTTCTTTTTTTCTTTCTTTCAATCTATTTTGTTCAGTGATGCCTTTCAAGAGCCCAGAACAGTGATTCTGGCATCAAATAAATAAGTAAATGAATGAATGATAATCCAGCATCTGTGTCTTGATATCTTTCCAAAAATGAGATTTTGTTTGTATGATTTTGATTGACTTTTGATAACAGAGGATAAACCAGATGGTCAGAATGCTCATGAGCTGTGAGAGGCATTTATTACTATATATTGTTAGATTGAGATATGAATTGATGCTTACACTATAGCATTTTGATGTGGTCAGGGTGAATTCTAGAATCCAAATAATATATTACTTTATATCAATATGCCTTTAACTGTTTTCAGTGATAATTTATAAGCTTTTTACACTCCGTGGTAGCTCAGATGGTAAAGAATCAGCCTGCAATGCATGAGACCTGGGTTTGATCCTTGGGTTAGGAAGATCTCCTGGAGAAGGGCATGGCAACGCACTCCAGTATTCTTGCCTGGAGAACTCCTTGGACAGAGGGCCTAGTGGGCTAAAGTCCATGGGGTCACAAAGAGTCTGACATGACTGAGAAACTAACATTTTTTTTCTTGCTTTCAAATTTAGGACAATTTGCTAATCATGAAAATATTTTAAAATTTTTATTTAACTATACTTTTAGCTTCCAGAATTTCAATAAAAATAGAATCATTGAAAAAATAAATCTAAAAGTATATTAATGAAGTAATGGAAATATCTTTTATGTTATATGATATTGGAAATGACACACACACCACACATAAATACACACAAATTATAGCTGCATATGAGAATTATATCTGAAAAAATTATATTGAAAACTAGTAGACTATCAGAAGTATATCATTTAAATCATTTGAAGGTAAGTTCTACCATAACAGATCTTACATTAGTAATATACATGGAGAATTTCCTTTAGAAGTTGAATTGAGACTTTTACCAGTATATGTTGTATATTTTCTGATAATTTATAGTTTCACATTAAACAATAAAGTATCTGTGTTCTGCATTTGAAACTTTTAATGCATAAGAATCAGAAGTACACTTCAGTTCAGTTCAGTTGCTCAGTCGGGTCTGACTAATTGCGACCTATGCACTGCATCATAAAAGGCCTCCTTGTCCATCACCAACTCCTGGAGTTTACTCAAACTCATGTCCATTGAGTAGGTGATAGCATCCAACCATCTCATCCTCTGTCATCCTCTTCTCCTCACACTTTCAATCTTTCCCAGCATTAGGGTCTTTTAAAATGAGTCAGCTCTTCTCATCAGGTGGCCAAAGTATTGGAGTTTCAGCTTCAGCATCAGTCTTTCCAATGAATATTCAGGACTGATTTCCCTTAGGATGGGTTGGTTGGATCTCCTTGCTGTCCAATAGACTCAAGAGTCTTCTCCAACACCATAATTCAAAAGCATCAATTCTTTGGCACTCAACTTTCTTTAGAGTCCAACTTTCACATCCATACAGGACTACTGGAAAAACCATAGCTTTGACTAGACAGACTTTGTTGGTATAGTAATGTCTCTGCTTTTTAATATCTTGACTAGTTTGGTCGTAACGTTTCTTCCAAGGAGTAAGTGTCTTTTAATTTCATGGCTGCAGTCAATAATCTGCAGTGATTTTGGAGCCCCCCAAAATAAAGTTTGTCACTGTTTCCACTGTTTTCCCATGGGTCCCCACAGGTCCCCATGGAACCAGATGCCATGATCTTAGTTTTCTGAATGTGGAGTTTTAAGCCAACTTTTTTACTCTCTTCTTTCACTTTCATCAAGAGGCTCTTGAGTTTTTCTTCACTTTCTGCCATAAGGGTGGTGTCTTTAGCATATAGGGGGTTATTGATATTTTTCCCAGCAATCTTGATTCCAGCTTGTACTTCAGCCCAGCATTTCTCATAATGTACTCTGCATATAATGTAAATAAACAATGTCACAATATACAATCTTAATGTGCTCCTTTCACAATTTGGAACCAGTCTGTTGTTCCATGTCCAGTTCTAACTGTTGCTTCCTGACCTGCATACAGGTTTCTCAAGAGGCAGGTCATGTGGTCTGTTATTCCTATCTCTTGAAGAATTTTCCACAATGTTGTTATCCACACAGTTAAAGGCTTTGGCATAGTCAATAAAGCAGAAATAGATGTTGTTTTCTGGAATTCTCTTGTTTTTTCAATGATCAAGCAGATGTTGGCAATTTGATCTCTGGTTCCTCTGCCTTTTCTAAGTCCAGCTTGAACATCAAGAAGTTCACGGTTCAGGTACTGTTGAAGCCTGGTTTAGACAATTTTGAACATTGCTTTACCAGCATGTGAGATGAGTGCAATTGTGTGGTAGTCTGAGCATTCTTTGGCATTGCCTTTCTTTGGGATTAGAATGAAAACTGAACTTCTCCAGTCCTGTGGCCACTGAAGAGTTTTCCAAATTTGTTGGCATATTGAGTGTAGCACATTTATGCATCATCTTTTAGGATCTGAAACAGTTCAACAGGAATTCCATCACCTCCACTGTCTTTATTCAAAGTGATGTTTCCTAAGGCTCACTTGACTTCACATTCCAGGATGTCTGGCTCTAGGTGAGTGTCACACCATCATGACTATCTGGGATATGAAGATCTTTTTTGTATAGTTCTCCTGTGTATTCTTGCCACCTCTTCTTAAGATCTTCTGCTTCTGTTAGGTCCATACCATTTCTGTCCTTTTTTGTGCCAAGACGCTTACTCCTTGAAAGGAAAGTTATGACCAACCTAGATAGCATATTCAAAAGCAGAGACCTTACTTTGCCAACAAAGGTTCATCTAGTCAAGGCTATGGTTTTTCCTGTGGTCATGTATGGATGTGAGAGTAGTC
>NW_011494708.1:12358427-12368581 GCF_000754665.1 Bison bison bison | reverse complement strand
TTGCCAACAAAGGTTCATCTAGTCAAGGCTATGGTTTTTCCTGTGGTCATGTATGGATGTGAGAGTTGGACTGTGAAGAAGGCTGAGCGCCGAAGAATTGATGCTTTTGAACTGTGGTGTTGGAGAAGACTCTTGAGATTCCCTTGGACTGCAAGGAGATCCAATCAGTCCATTCTGAAGGAGATCAGCCCTGGGTGTTCTTGGGAAGGAATGATGCTAAAGCTGAAACTCCAGTACTTTGGCCACCTCATGCGAAGAGTTGACTCATTGAAAAAGACTCTGATGCTAGGAGGGATTGGGGGCAGGAGGAGAAGGGGACAACAGAAATGAGATGGCTGGATGGCATCACTGACTCCATGGACGTGAGTCTGAGTGAACTCCAGGGGTTGGTAATGGACAGGGAGGACTGGTGTGCTGCGATTCATGGGGTTGCAAAGAGTTGGACACAACTGAGCAACTGAACTGAACTGAATGGAACTTGCATGAAATGTTCCTTTGATATCACTGATTTTCTTGAAGAGATCTCTTGTCTTTTCCATTCTAGGTTTTCCACTATTTCTTTGCACTGATCACTGAGGAAGGCTTTCTTATCTCTCCTTGCTATTCTTTGGAACTATGCGTTCAAATGGTTATATTTTTCCTTTTCTCCTTTGCTTTTCACTTCTCTTCTTTCACAGCTATTTTTAAGGCCTCCTCAGAAAAAGCCATTTTGCTTTTTCACATTTCTTTTTCTTGGGGATGGTCTTGACCCATGCATCCTGTTCAATGTCACAAACCTCCATCCATAATTCTTCAGGCACTCTATCAGATCTAATCCCTTGAATTCATTTGCCACTTACAATGTATAATCATAATGGACTTGATTTAGGTCATACCTGAATGGTCTAGTGCTTTTCCTTACTTCCTTCAATTTAAGTCTGAATTTGGCAATAAGGGTTCATGGTCTGAGACACAGAAAGCTCCCAGTCTTGTTTTTTGATGACTGTATAGAGATTCTCCATTTTTGACTGCAAAGAATGTAATCAATCTGATTTCGGTATTGACCATCTGGTCCTGTTTATGTGTAAAGTCTTCTGTTCTTGGAAAAAGATGTTTGCTATGAGCAGTGCATTCTCTTGTAAAACTCTATTAGCCATTTCCCTGCTTCATTCGGTAACTGCAAGGCCAAATTTCTTATTACTTCAGGTGTTTCTTGACTTCCTACTTTTGCATCCCATTCCCCTGAAATGAAAAGGACATCTTTTTTGGGTATTAATTCTAAAAGGTCTTGTTGGTCTTCATTGAACCGTTCAACTTCAGCTGCTTCAGCATTACTGGTTGGGGCATAGACTTGGAGTATTGTGTTATTGAATGGTTTGTTTTGGAAATGAACAGAGATCATTCTGTCATTTTTTAGACTGCATCCAAGTACTGCATTTTGGACTCTTTTGTTGACTATGATGGCTACTCCATTTCTTCTAAGGGATTCTTGTACACAGCAGTAGATATAATGGTCTTGAGTTAAATTCACCTATTCCAGTCCATTTTAGTTAACTTATTCCTAAAATGCCGATGTTCACTCTTATCATCTCCTGTTTGACAACTTCCAATTTGCCTTGATTCATGGACCTCACATTCCAGGTTCCTATGCAATATTGCTCTTTACAGCATTGGACTTTACTTCTGTCACCAGTCACATCCATAAGTGGGTGTTGTTTTTTCTTTGGCTCCATGTCTTCATTCTTTCTGGAATTATTTCTCCACTGATTTCCAGTAGCATTTTGGCCACCTACTGCCCTGGGGATTTCTTCTTTCAGTGTCCTATCTTTTTACCTTTTGATACTGTTCATGGGGTTCTCAAGGCAAGAATACTGAAGTGGTTTGCCATTCCCTTCTCCAGTGAACCACATTTTGTCAGAGTTCTCCACCATGACCCATCCTTCTTGGGTGGCCCTACACAGTATGGCTCATAGTTTCATTGAGTTAGACAAGGCTGTGGTCCATATGATCAGGTTGGTTAGTTTCCTGTGATTGTGGTTTTCAGTCTGTCTCCCCTCTGATTGAGAAGGTTAAGTGCCTTATGGAAGTTTCCTGATGGAAGAGACTGACTGAGGGGGAACCTGAGTCACGTTCTGATGGGCGGGGCCATGCTCAGCAAATCTTCAATCAAATTTCTCTTGATGGGTGGAGCTGTGTTCCCTCCCTGTTATTTACCTGTGGCTAAACTATGGTGGAGTTAATGAAGATAATGGTGACCTCCTTAAAATGTCCCATGCATGCACTGCTATACTCAGTGTCCCCAACCTTTCATCAGGCCACCACTGACCCATGCCTGTGCTGGAGACTCCTGGACACTCCCAGGCAAGTCTGGGTCAGTCTCTTGTTGGATCACTGCTCCTTTCTCCTGGGTCATGGTGTGCACAAGGTTCTGTTTGTGCCCTCCAAGAGTCTATTTCCCAGTCCTGTGTTAAGTTCTTGCAGCTCTATGGTGGGGTTAATGCTGACCTTCTCTAAGAGGGCTTATGCCGTACCCAATTCTGCCACACCCAGCCATACCCAAGTCTGTTGCACCTATAGCCCCTTACCCCTGGGGCAGTCCTCTGCTAACCCGTACCTCCACAGGAGATGCTCAAACACAGTTCTGTCTCAGTCTCTGCAGGGTCTCTGGGTCCTGGTGCACACAAGGTTTGTTTGAGCCCTCTGGGTGTCTCTGGTGGGAATGGGGTTTGATCTAAACACGAATTCACCTCCTCTCCCATCTTGCTGGGGCTTCTCCTTTGCCCTTGGATGTGGGGTATCTCTTTGCAGTGGCTCCAGCACTACGCAGCCACTGCTCCAGTGCCTACCATCTTGCTAGGGCTTCTCTGACCTTCAACATGACATGTCTCCTCATGGCCAATCCAGCGCCTCACAGCCGCTGCTCCAGCGCCACACAGCTGCCCATCAGAGGGCAGACAGACTGAAAACCACAATCACAGGAAACTAACCAACCTGATCACATGGATCACAGCCTTGTCTAACTCAATGAAACTATTGAGCCATGCCATGTAGGGCCACCCAAGAAGGATGGGTCATGGTGGAGAGCTCTGACAAAATGTGGTCCACTGGAGAAGGGAATGGCAAACCACTTCAGTATTCTTGCCTTGAGAATCTCATGAACAGTATCAAAAGGCAAAAAGATAGGACACTGAAAGATGAACTCTCCTGGTCGTTAGGTGCCCAATATACTACTGGAGATCAGTGCAGAAATAACTCCAGAAAGAATGAAGAGACGGAGCCAAAGCAAAAACAACACCTAGTTGTGGATGTGACTGGTGACAGAAGTGAAGTCCAATTCTGTAAAGAGAAATATTGCATAGGAACACTGGAATAAGAAGTCTATGAATCAAGGCAAATTGGAAGTGGTCAAACAGGAGATGGCAAGAGTGAACATCAACATTTTAGGAATCAGTGAACTAAAATGGACTAGAATGGGTGAATCTAACTCAGATGACCATTGTATCTACTGCTGTGGGCAAGAATCCCTTAGAAGAAATGGAGTAGCCATCATAGTCAGCAAAAGAGTCCCAAATGCAGTACTTGGATGAAGTCTCAAAAATTAAAGAATCATCCCTGTTCATTTCCACAGAAGTACAGGACGTTTTAAAAATCTTCACCAAGATGGAATAATTTAATGTTTTCTTATTTACATAATGCAAATTAAAATAAAAAATTATAAGCTTTCATGAACATGCTTATTCTTATGATTCTAATAATGGTTTCTTTGTCCTTTGTAAATATGAATGCTAGTAACAGCGACAGTAGCATCAGGATCACAAAAAGCAATGAAAATACATATCGGATGGCTATGTTCCAGTCTTTATGTTAAATTAGATATGTGTGCCAGTTTTTCCTATTTCTTGGGGATAATGCTTTAGTAACTTATAAATTTAAGTGTTCTTCTTTTAATCATTGTGCAATTGTTATGCAAAGAAAACATCATGAGACATTATTATTTGAGAACAGAAACAGTTTCCATTTCCTTAGTAGAGAGACTGTTCATCAGTTTTGAAATTTATTTTTGAGAAAACCTTTGCCATCTGTATATCTGTAATGTGATACCTTCAATCTGGTCACTGATTACTGTCCCACAAATAATCCAGATTTATAAGATCATCTTGAATTAAAAGTTAGCAGATAGTAACTGACTAGTAAAGATATCTAAAGTTTTGTTACACATTAAAAGTTATTTTGAGAAACTATGAGTCTAAAACAATATGGTCAGATGACAAGTTTCAGAGAAGGAAGAGTTCTAATGACATTTAGGTACTATGTAAATTCTGTTGTTTATGATTTCTTACAGGGCTTACTGTTGCTGAATTATTGGAATTTTATTATAGATAAATGATTTTGGAATTACATGCTGTGGTTAACTTTGCAAGAAAAAGATGAACTGCTTACTGAAATCAAACAAGCAAACCAATATCAAGCTATTGTCTAATGAAGGTACCTTAATGAGGGCATGTTCAATTTGTCATTTAGCACATCAGCAGGACTATTTTAGTACTGAACAAGGCAGTTTGATGTTCAACTTCAAGATCACTGTTGACTATTTGCATAAAGTCATCAACATGTGGGTTTATCAGTGATTTTAAGCTGGTTTCATTGAAAGATAATTTTCAAAGTCATTTTCATACTGATTAAGAGTTTACTTCTTGCAAAATAGTGTAAAAGTCAGAAAGAGGAATTTAAAGATTCTTAAGAGTTTTATTACACAAAGAAAATTAATTCATGTAAATACATTCAGATTACATTAGCTAACAATAAATATTGGCCTGCTTTGAATGGCAGGGATGGGAGCTGTTCATTTTTGCTAGAAATACAGTGTTTATAAGTGCCACGTCTTCAGTGTTCTAAGCTTCCTTGCTAATGTAGTGATTGTGTCAAATTTTACATGAACTATTTTTTAGCAAGAGATTAATAGTCTCAGGCCTGGCGTGCTGCGATTCATGGGGTCGCAAAGAGTCGGACACGACTGAGCGACTGATCTGATCTGATCTGATACATACATTTAAAAAATTGCTTCAGTCAAAATAGTTGCTTTTGTTCAGTTGTGAAATCATGTCTGACTATTTGCAACCCCATGGACTAAAGCACACCAGGCTTCCTTGTTCTTTACTACTTCCCAGAGTTTGCTCAAACTCAAGTCCATTGAGTCAGTGATGCCCTGCAACCATGTCATCCTGTTTCCTCTTCTACTTCTTCCTTCAGTCTTTCACAGCATCAGGGTCTTTTCCAATGAGGCAGCTCTTCACGTCAGATGGCTGAAGTATTGGAGCTTCAGCTTCAGCAATAGTCCTTCCAATGAATATTCAAGGTTGATTTCCTTTAGTATTGGCTGGCTTGATCTCCCTGCTGTCTAAGGGACTCTCAAGCATCTTCTCCAGCACCACAATTTGAATGTAACAATGGTATTAATAGTAGTGCTTATGAATCCCTTCTGTATATATATTTATATTTTTAATTTTCATACATAAAAGTTCAAACCCAATTTATACTTTAATAGTGCCTTCCACCCCCACCCCAGTTTTCTTTTAGTTTGTCTTGACTCATCACTTAGTTTCCTAACCATACAAGACCTGACCCTGACTCTCCTTTCCTCACTGCTCTCTGAGCACCTGAACCTTCAGAATCCCTTTTCTTGGGTTTTCTCTGAATTTCCTCATTAGTGACACTTGCCTTCTCAGTATTCCACCTCACTAACTGAAGCAAACCCTGACTGTTCCCTGGGAACAGATTTAATTTAGCAGTTAACAATTTAACATTATATTATGTGTAGTGATCTACACAGCCTGACATCCTGGTGCAGCCAGGACATTTCCTCCTCTTGGAGTTCACCTAGTCCTTTTGAAGAGCCTCATGCTACAATTGTTCTTACTCTTATGGAATTTTCACTATAAATTATTTGGGTTCTAATATCTCTTTTTTCCTTTCCTGTATCCCTCTGCACTCACAATGTAAGTGGTTACATAGCATCAGCAATTAGATTTACCATCATTTGTTTAATCTCATATTTCAAACTTTTAGCCAATTATGTGCTCTTAGCTACTCAGCTGAATTTTTGAAAAATTTATTTATAAAAATGTATTTATTGCTTTTTTAGATTAAATTCTTTCTTTTTCCTCTTAGCCTTGGTGAGAGAGTTCTAAACTGTCTATAAGGGTAAATAAATACACAATGTTAATTAATGAAGATTTATGCTTAATTCTAAAAACTATATAATTGGATTATCCAGAGATGCAGAGGAAGGGATTCAGTTAAAAAAATAGATAAATAAACTGCTAAAGTTAAAGGACATATATTTGGCTTATTGGGACTTGTAGAAGTGCTAAAGATGAATTTGGAGTTAGGGGGAGGAAAGAAAAAGAATCATTTCAAGGGAAGGGAGTATAGAGGAAAAAGTAGCCTAGTTGTCTTTATATTAAACTTGGATGGGGAGGGAGTTCAAATAATGGAAATGGAATTTCAGAGATTTAATTTATATCAAAAACTTATATTAGCAAATGATAAATGCCTGAAAGAAGTGTCCCTATGAATATTCTGAATTTTTTCACTTGCTCTGGCCTTCATGTCATTTTTAAATTGTCTGTAAGATGACTTTGATTTTTCAATTTCAAATCACATTATTCTTTCCTGTTGCAGGTATTTTGAGTCACATTAATGATTAGTGATAAAAACATGTACTCCTTGGATGCTAATACTCTCCTTAAATGTGAAATTCTTCACAGAAACTGTCTTATTTTAAAAACACATCCAGAGATGCAAAGTATGTTTTTTTTTTTTTTTTCCTGTTAAACAGTGAAGTATTTTAAAGGGCTCTCTTAGTGGGCTTTCAAAATGCATTCATTTATTTGTTTGAATAAAGGAGATATGCTCAAGAGCCATTTAAAAACCTTACTTAATGTCTTTTCTAAAGCCCTAGACAAGACTGGGAACTAAATGCAAAAGACAGAAAACCTCTGAAAATACATCTTTACAAATTCAGTACTAAATTCTCCTTGGAGTTTTGGTTTTCTGTTATCGAATTATAGAACTCCCAGAAGATCCCGAAGGGTCTGATGTTCATATCAATAACTCAAATGCACAAAGCTCCAAGTTTATCATAAGGTTTTTGAAAGAAAAACTAGTTCTGACTTTAACTTTTGTGAGGGCCATTAAAACAACTGATGGCTTCACTTTGCTATCATGTGAACAATAATTTATCATTAAAATGATAATCCCTGTTGGGCAACACAATGTTTCTACTCATATCAAATATTATTTCAAAAGGAATTATGGTTCTCAATCTGCATTTCCTTAGGTTTCCCTGAACAAATAGAAAAAGAAAGCAGGAAAAAAATGATGAAATCCTTGTAGTGCTTTTATAATGTTACTTTTCAAGATGCAGGCTGTATTCTGTCCTCTGTTTTATGTGGTATTGTGCAGAACCTTTAGCTAGAATACTAGTCTAGATCTAATGACTTCCTAAGTAGAGTGGTCATTCTGTTTCTAAGCCAATATTATAAATCTTGTGTTTAAGCCTCTGCCAGATTTATTGATATACAATTGGTCAACTGTTATAAACAAAGTTTCATTATTTTTTGTTCTTGATAGTTGTTTGCTCTTGATGTGACTTTCACAAGTAGAAAATAGAATCTAGTTACCAAAATGAAATAAGGAACTTTGTAAACATGAAAACAAACAATGAAAGAAAAGAGGACAGTGACAAAATTACAGATAGTTCTTGTTATTCTGTCAAGTGGTAGTTATATGTTATCATGTTGTGTGGCTATTGTATTAACAAACATGTAAATTCAGGGTTAGGTTCCTGCAGAACCTCTGTTTACAACACTTAGACAACTGATCAATACATGCTTTTATGTCTGTTTCTGCTTAAAAACACCTATTTTAGTGTATATTATTAATTCATTAACACTGAAGTCAGGGCCTACAGAACTATAACTCACGCCTAAGTAGTTGTCTAACATGCATTTTTCCCATAAAGTGTATCACAGCCTTTTTGTGTTTAGAAGCACTATGTCAGCCTTTCAACACCACACTTGTGGGCATTTTTAAGAAATAAAATGCCCATTAAAGCACACAAGTGTGTTAAGTGGTACTAAATAGACTGCAAAAAGAAGACTTGTTTACAGAATGAATACTGTTACAAGAACCACCTCAGCTGGAAAGTGCAGTGTAGGGAATTCACATTTTTTTGCAGCCCTGTGTCATTTCCACAGATGACTGAAAATATTGTGAACATTGATTTTGAGGTTACAAATACATTTTTGTGAGTATTCAGATTCTTAAAAACCAACTCTGAATAAGGAGAATTGACTGTATATCTCAAGTGATTTAGAAAACCATATATTTTCTCTTTTTATTTTACAAATGACCATTGAATTGGATACTTCATAGAAATATTTCTTAAGAAGATATCTATTTCACAGACCTAATGGATAACAACATGTCTAAAATATCAATCTAGAAATATTTGCAAATCCTGGAAAGATCAAAATGTCAAATGTTGCTGTTATGCTTTAATATTTTACTCTTTCACTGTCTGAGATGTATAAAATACTACATTCATAATGTCTTAGTGTTTGGGTTGCTTCTATTTTTCCCTTAGAGAGATACCACTATTTTTTTTACCCAAACCTTTTATTTTTCTATTGATATATTTTCCAATGATGTTTATTATACTTTTATGTTTAAATGATGTTATTTTTATATTTCTTGTTAATAATTTCCCTTGTTTTCCAATTTAATTATTTGCTATTTTAGTTGAATTTATTTGAGCCTGCTGGGTGATAATTATGCCATGGTGTTGGCTTCCTGGTGATGGGAAGTAGTATAATATTTATCAAGTACAGGACATCCTCCTTCATGTGACATAATTCTGTTCTTTTATTATAAATCTAATTTGTAAAATGTTCTTTTTCTGTTAAAACCTCCTTCAGTTCCTTTATTTTTTTCCTACGGTTGTATTTTTAAGCATGTAGTGTCTGATAATCCCGTTGTTATGACTTCTGGGTTGCTACTATGTACTTCTCCAGAATCTGAGTTCAGAAGCCTTTTAGAAATGAGTTGAGTTCCTTTGCTCATTCCATAAGTCGGTTTTCAAGCTTTCATTTTATTTTTTGTTTTTCCAATAAAATTTAATTGAATTTAAAAGTCAACAAATACATAATGTCTCTTCCTGCGTAAGATTATTACTGTTGTATGTTTTTTATATTTAGTATTATGATAGGTTGTAGATAATATTACATTTCATCTTCCTCTTTGCCTATTTTTCATGTTGGCTGTTTATAGTTCATTTGTTTCCAGCAGTTTATGATAAGTAAAAGAAAATGAAGACCAAAAATGTGTCAGAAATAAATGACCAAGAAAAACGTATTAGAAAATATTCCAATAGTATAATATATATATATAAAGAAAGTATCGCCTAGAAAGCAGTTAATCAGTGAAGTGTTATTAGAAATATAACAAGAACTTTTAACAAGCTCATGATGTAAACTTGTTTAAAAGTTTCAGGTGGCCATGCTGGAATCTAATTGTTTCATTCATTGTTTGGCTAAAATAAAAGAATAAACAGAAACAAATAAGAATACTATTGGATGAGTGCAGCTTCTACCTGATTTCAGTGACTTTTGAAGAAATGTAAAGGGGGCAATTTCAGATACTAAGAGTAAACAGCCAATGGAAAATCAGAACTGAAAGAAGTCATAAATATCTTTGGAGAGTTTTCTGCTAGAATTCTGGTCAGTGAGATCTGTAGACCTGCAGCATTGCCATTATCTGGAAATTTGTTGGAAATGAAAATTCTTAGATCCACCTCATATGTGCTGAATCAAATTTCTTTAGAATAATAAGATCAAGCTGTGTTTATAGAAAAAGCCTCCCATGTATTTCTTATGCACTCCAATCTAAGAACAACTAAAGAATGAGTAATGACTCTGTGTGTGTGTGTGTGTGTGTGTGTGTGTGTGTGCGTGTGCTACCCTGTGCATAGATATACAATTTAATAATATCAGTTCAGTTCAGTTCAGTCGCTCAGTTGTGTCCGACTCTTTGCGACCCCATGAATTGCAGCACGCCAGGCCTCCCTGTCCATCACCAACTCCCAGAGTTCACTCAGACTCACATCCATCGAGTCA
>NW_011494708.1:12357600-12358327 GCF_000754665.1 Bison bison bison | reverse complement strand
GTCATGATCTTCGTTTTCTGAATGTTGAGTTTTAAGCCAACTTTTTCACTCTCCTCTTTCACCTTCATCAAGAGGCTTTTTAGTTCCTCTTCACTTTCTGCCATAAGGGTAGTGTCATCTGCATATCTGAGGTTATTGATATTTCTCCTGGCAATCTTGATTCCAGCTTGTGCTTATTCCAGCCCAGCATTTCTCATGATGTACTCTGCATATAAGTTAAATAAGCAGGGTGACAATACACAGCCTTGACGTACTCCTTTTCCTATTTGGAACAAATGACAGACTGATCTCCATTAGTTTCCAAGGCAAACCATTCAATATCACAGTAATCCAAGTCTATGCCCCAACCAGTAGCACTGAAGAAGCTGAAGTTGAACGGTTCTATGAAGACCTACAAGACCTTTTAGAACTAATACCCCAAAAAAGATTTAATAATATAGTAAGTGAATATTATCAAAGATAATGACATCTACATGTCCCAAACAGTATGAAATCTGGAGTCCATCAGGTTATCAATAATTCAGTTTCCTTTCTCATAGGCAAGATGTGATGATGCTGGATACTGATTCTGGTAAAATGAAGACAGGCTTTTATGTCTCCTTGGAGGTGGATGCTAGTGTGTTGTTTAACACGTGGACAGTGAAATAACACTGCCTTAAGCAAGGAGATCCAACCAGTCCATTCTGAAGGAGATCAGCCTTGGGATTTCTTTGGAAGGAATGATGCT
>NW_011494708.1:12356886-12357500 GCF_000754665.1 Bison bison bison | reverse complement strand
CTCCTCCTGCCCCCAATCCCTCCCAGCATCAGAGTCTTTTCCAATGAGTCAACTCTTCGCATGAGGCGGCCAAAGTACTGGAGTTTCAGCTTTAGCACCATTCCTTCCAAAGAAATCCCAGGGCTGGTCTCCTTCAGAATGGACTGGTTGGCTCTCCTTGCAGTCCAAGGGACTCTCAAGAGTCTTCTCCAACACCACAGTTCAAAAGCATCAATTTTTTGGTGCTCAGCCTTCTTCACAGTCCAACTCTCACATCCATACATGACCACAGGAAAAACTATAGCCTTGACTAGATGAACCTTTGTTGGCAAAGTAATGTCTCTGCTTTTGAATATGCTATCTAGGTTGGTCATAACTTTCCTTCCAAGGTATAAGCATCTTTAAATTTCATGGCTGCAGTCACCATCTGCAGTTATTTTGGAGCCCAAAAAAATAAAGTCTGACACTGTTTCCACTGCTTCCCCATCTATTTCCCATGAAGTGATTGGGCCAGATGTCATGATCTTCGTTTTCTGAATGTTGAGTTTTAAGCCAACTTTTTCACTCTCCTCTTTCACCTTCATCAAGAGGCTTTTTAGTTCCTCTTCACTTTCTGCCATAAGGGTAGTGTCATC
>NW_011494708.1:12344598-12356786 GCF_000754665.1 Bison bison bison | reverse complement strand
GCAAGGAGATCCAACCAGTCCATTCTGAAGGAGATCAGCCTTGGGATTTCTTTGGAAGGAATGATGCTAAAGCTGAGACTCCAGTACTTTGGCCACCTCATGTGAAGAGTTGACTCATTGGAAAAGACTCTGATGCTGGGAGGGATTGGGGGCAGGAGGAGAAGGGGACGACAGAGGATGAGATGGCTGGATGGCATCACTGACTCGATGGATGTGAGTCTGAGTGAACTCCGGGAGTTGGTGATGGACAGGGAGGCCTGGCGTGCTGCAATTCATGGGGTCGCAAAGAGTCGGACACGACTGAGTGATTGAACTGAAGTGAACTGAACTGAAGCTTAACTCCTGACTCTCCCACTTACTATCTGCATGACGTCAAACCAGGTACTTAATATTTCTTTGTCTTTGTTGCTGATTTGTAAAAGGAAGAAAGAATCAATGATACCTACAAGTTTGTAGCAAGGATTAAACACATTAACACTTTTAAGGTAGTGGTATTTAACATCAGGTCTGATTTGTATGGATCCATTGTTAGAAATAGTAGTGTATGTGTTCTTAAATAGAATTGCATGAATAGATTCCATACCCTCATTCCTTAAAAATATCTAAAACTTCAAATTGATTTGCATGGGAACTTATAAAATGATATTTTGTCATTTTTGTTTGGGACGTATATATTTCCTACAGTCCTAGAATTCTTGTATCCTTTTGTTCAAATGGAATTTTCCAATATCCCGTCTGTCATTGGCACAGTCTCCTAATTTTGAAGCAGAACTTTTATTGTAACTAGATGGATGTACTTTTGCTAGTTTTCCCGAGTTGAACAATGTGCCTGATGCTCCATTTTCCTGACAGTTTGGTAAAATCCCTTTATGTCTTTGTATGCAGGCTCTGTGCTTTGGAGGGGGCTCTTTTACCCATTGTTTAAAGAGGAACCTACCTGTCAGTCACTGTAGCCCTTCTGTATTTTTCTGCAATTTGCACATCGATCCTTAATCTGTGTCCCCTGAAAGGCTGCTATTTTTCACTATTTCATTTGACTTGCTAAGTTTTTGGTTCCAATTAAAGAATCGTGGGTCACAGTTATAGCAGTTGAACACTGTCATCCAAAAGACCACAAATCTCACATCCATCTACTCGGCCTTATCTGCATCCCATCAATTACAGCAGTCCTAGAAGTTTCTAACAGATTTTGACATTTATGTCTTTATTGGCAATCATCTTAAGGGAGCCTGTCCTTATATTTGAAGCATGAAGGTAGTTAGAAGTTACAATCTGTGATGCTAGCATTGGGAGATTTGAATGCCCAAATCTCTCAGCTTCTTGAATGATCCCATATGCTGTATAGATGCTTTTAAAGTACCTTCAAATAGTTGAGCTAGAATTAGGTGAATCCTATAGTTAAGCTATCCGGTGATCGCCAATGGGAGAGGAAATTGAAGGTCTTTCAGATTAAAAGTTCAAATTGTGATGATTGCACCTTTTAGCCTCCAAACTGGCTTTTACCTTGATCTCCCTAAGCCTGTTCAGTTCATCATATTGAAAAGATTATGACATTTTCTAAATCACCTGGGGGGAGTATTCCATTTCAATTCAATGACTAAGTCATTCCCTGGGCCTGCAGTACTATCCTGCTGTGTTTAGTCCTTTAATGTGGAAGTAATTCTTATGTTTATAAAGTTTTGGGGCTTTTAAATCCCACAAGGAAACCTCACACTTTAATGTGAGATAAGCTGAAAGAAATTATTCACTGTACCTCAACTGGTCTAAAAGGAAAAGCTTATCAAAGTAGGGAAATGCTAGGCACAGCCACTTTAAACATCAGTAAAGAGACATCACTGAAAATAAAATCACATGAAATAGCCTTTTGATGTTGGGAATTTTGAATTGAGATGCCCAATCTGAATCTTCATTTTTCACAAACAATGCTTTCATATTTCAAAAGTTATATGTATTCTTTGGAATAGATTTTTAAAATATTAAAGCAATAGAAAGAAATTACCTTCAGTTGAATGCAACCATAAATTTATACATCTTTTCCAGTATTATTCTATACATGCACACATGAATTTAAGTAGTTATCTGAATTTAGCATTACTTTTTAATTTTATCCATCATTATAATTTTGAAATGATTTTTAATATTTTATAAATAAATCATAATATTGAATTTCCATATTTTATTAAAATTTTTTATTATAAATCAATTATAAAGTCATGAACATCTTTGCTCATCAAGTATATCTTGGCTTATGTTATTTATTATTGCCTTAGGCTAAATTCTTTGCAATAAAATTGATGGTTAATGACATTAAACATTTAAATATACTGCCAATATTTCCTCCAAAAGATGGTACCAATTTTTGCCCTTAACTTTGACAGCAATAAGTTTTATAAACTAAAAAAAAAAAAAAAAAAGGATTTTAACCAAAAAATGTGTTAAAAATTATTTCATTCCAAATTTCTTTTATTGTTTCACTGGAGAAAAAAGAATATTTTTTATTTTATTATTTTTCTCTATTTTTGGGGGGAGGAGGGTTTGTCTGTTACTTATCTTTAATATTTCTATGTCATTCTTACCAACACTGTGAAGGGGAAATCTGCTTCCAATTTTAGTAATTGGGTTCGTGTTATCTTTAGATATATCTATTAGATATATCTTTGAGAAAAAGTTTTAAAATGAGAAACTTTATTTAGCTTTTATAGACATTGTATAAGTACAACTTTTAGTAAAACATGAAATGTGTTCCCTACCATTTCTTTGCTGCTTTGTCAGAAGCTAGATAATACTTGTAAACCCTCTGTGCTCATATTTAAGTTCACACCTGTTAGAAAACTTGAGTTATAAGGCTAATAGCAAAGAAGAAAGTCACTATGCTTGAATTAATTTTAGCTGAAGGATGTGGGACCTTCCGTTATTGTTTGTTGTTGTGTCATAAAAGCAGTTAATCAAAATGCTGATATTTTGAAATATCCTTTTCTTGATAATGTTTCTGTGATGTGTTGCTGCTGCTGCTAAGTCACTTCAGTCATGTCTGACTCTGTGTGATCCCATAGACGTCAGCCCACCAGGCTCCCCCATCCCTGGGATTCTCCAGGCAAGAACACTGGAGTGGGTTGCCATTTCCTTCTCACAATGCATGAAAGTGAAAAAGTGAAAGTGAAGTGGCTCAGTCGTGTCCGACTCTTAGCGACCCCATGGACTGCAGCCCACCAGGCTCCTCCATCCATGGGATTTTCCAGGCAAGAGTACTGGAGTGGGGTGCCATTGCCTTTTCTAGGCCAGTTTTTAAACTCCCTTCCTATGAGAGACTTCCCTGGTGGCTCAGACGGTAAAGCGTTTGTCTAAAATGCAGGATCGGGAAGATCTCCTGGAAAAGGAAATGGTAACACACTCCAGGATTCTTGCCTGGAAAATCCCATGGACAGAGGAGCCTGGTAGGCTACAGTCTATGGGGTCGCAAAGAGTCAGACATGACTAAGCGACTTCACTTTCTTTCCTTATGAGAACTGTCTGTAAGTGTTGTTTCTGGGCTTTGTCTTACTTTACTATGCAAAGCAAATCATGAATCTGCAGAAGTAAAATATTTGAATAGTCATCTTCATCTGTTGAGGAAACAGATATTTCTGTCTACTATGTAGCACCCAGTTCTTAGTTTTTAACTTCACAGATGTTTCACTGTGTTAATTTGATCTGATCCTCTAATTAATTATTGTTCATGGCTGCATAATATCCACCAGTTTATATGTTCCATTATTTTTTATCCAAGTTTATAATCAACATATCTTTTTACTATTATAAAGAGGTCACAGTAAATACAATATCCTCATATATGTAAATGTATGTGTTATTTATAGCATTATGGGACTGACTGATATATAATGTATGCAAATACACCTAATTGTAATAGAGGTTATCAAGTTGCTTTCACAAAATTACGTAATGATTCATATTTCTGACATGGTATGTAAACATAGACTTTTTTTTTTTCAGATCCCTGGCACAAATAAATTGTTGTCTATTACATGTTTGCCAGTCTGATGAGTATAAAGTGATATCCTGGTTTTACTTTAATTTGCATTTCTCTGATTACTAAAAATGTTAAACATTTTTGTACATGTTATTTTGTTCATTTGGGTTCTGTTCTGGGACCTATCCATTTATATATGTTTTATCTATTTGCTATGAGATTTGTGTTTTTCTTAATGATTTGTAAATCTCCTTTTTATAGCCATCACAAATCTGTTCTTTTCATCATAACATTTACTAATATTTCTGTTTGATTTATGTTTAAACTTTTTTTTCAAAGGCTTAGCTAGGGGTGTGTTCACTGTTTTTCAAGTAGATCATATTGTTTTGGTCTCATTTTTGTCTAATATTTACTTTATTACTATTGAAACTCTTAATTCAACTTTTTAAATATTAAATATTTTAGTTCAGACTTATCGCTGTAAGTTTTATCTTTCCTGATTTTCTTCTACTAACTATAAAATAAAGTTCCCAAAGGCAGATTATCTTTATATCTATGAAATTGAAAGATTTATAAAAAAAAAGTTTGTTCTTTTTTTTCTTTTAGATATAATTTTAATTACTACTTTGTACTGTTTGAAACAATTTCTAGTCTAGTATATTCTTTTATTTTTTTAAGGAAACAAAAACATAATTCTAACATATTGCATTCTTGTAACATAATCTTTTATAATAGTGGCTCAACTTTAGTACTATCAGTGAAAATAGTCAATAAAAATATAATAAAAAGAATAGAAAGGAATTTTATTTGAGCCAAATGAGGACTAGCCTGGAAGCCCACTTCTCAGGTTACTCTTAAGAAATGGCTCACTTATTGAAAAAGAGAAAAGAGACAAAGCTCCTTTTTTTCAGAATATTGAGAAATGTCCCCTGAACAAAAGATTAACTAGTTAGGTTAAGAATACAATCATTAATAAAATTAATAAAAATAATTAGTAGCTTTTTCAGAAAACAGAGGAGATCTGCTGCTCAGAAAGAAAGCAGAATATTGTAATACTTATTGCCCTTCAATCCTGTAGTCACCAACCTGGGTTTAAAGCTGGGTTTAAAGAAACAAATAAGTAACATAGCTGTTGTTATATTTATTTCAATCAGAACATATTCCCAGTATACAAAGAAATTCTAATTTCTAACTCAAAAGATAGCATTTTTTTAAAGTGTATGGCAAAACCAATACAATATTGTAAAGTCACTAACCTCCAATTAAAATAAATAAATTTATATTTAAAAAAAAGTGCTGGATTGTTACATAGAAACTGCTCTTGGTAGGGGCACATTATATCTTGAAGCAATGGTGTGTTTCCATTATACACAGGAATATATGCCAATCAAAAGGAAAAAAATAACTCACTAAATAAAGCAAAATAAATAAATAAAATAAGCACACAAACAAGCAAACAAATAAATCCTAAATCTAAAACAACACTCTAATAGCTAGGCATTCCAGGAAATGCAGATTTTTAAGTTAACCACTATTTTAGCTGTCAACAGAACTGTGTGATGTGAGTAGGACACTCTATTTGGCTTACAGAAATTAATGCATGCTATTTACATGTAATTTAGCCTTTATTTATATCTGAGAGTAGGACATAAACAGTTCCCAAATAGTGTGTGTATGCATATTGTATGTGTTTAGATAGAAGCTAAATAAAACAGAGGAAAAGTAGTATGCTAAAAATGTTTTGCTGTAAAAATTATTATGCTCACTGTCCAATAAATATAATAGAAACTATTTAATTACATGGAGGAAAAACCTGAAATTTTCCCTTATTAAAAAAAAGAAACACTAAAGTGGTTGAAATGAGAATAGATTTCTCTGTGAAAAATGTATCTTACTCAGGAATAATAGAAATTCAATTGAATAAAAAAATTCAATTATAAAAGACAAATTGAGTTAAAAGTATTGATGAGCCCTCATTACATAAGATCAAATAAAATTTTTTTTTTATTTATTTCAAGGATAAAAAATATGTCTGAGTTATTCAAGTTGAAAAATAAAATTATGCTGTGGGGAAAATTTGCTTATCTTTGTAGATTTGAATAGAAGATAAAAATGAATCATTAAAAATTATGTAAGATACTCAACTTTAAGAAGGAATAGAGATTTGAATGATTTACAGTATTTTAATTTTGTTTTCAGATGGAAGATAGTGGTATATGTACATAAGAATATTTTGAGATCCCCCTGTGTTAGTATGTGATCCAGCAGAATAATAGTTGGTAACTGCAGAAGATGTATGATAAACAACTCAGAGGACCCTGTGTAGTCCTTGAGTTATTAGCACAACATTAAGAAGAGAACTTAGGAATCCCTATACCTACTGAGATGTGTTTAGTCCATTGGAGAACTTCCAAGTTGCACCTAAGTAAATTAAAAAAAAAAAAAAAAAGTGAAATCAGCCATACAAATTAATGGAACTGGGGAAAGATATTCTTTGTGGTAAGTTGCTGAAAAATTTTAAAAATTGATCTGTAGTTTCTTTCTAGAAATTTATATGAACAGCACATCAAAATAAACTAAAAGAATTGAATTGTTAACCTATCATTTAGTTCCACACTGAAGCAATATGTCATATGATTAACAGAATTTTTTGCCAACTGAACTAAACTCATTTTTTTATGTGCAATAACAATGTAACTCTGCAATATGTCCGGTCAGTTCACAGCTTTTGAACTCCTGTTATATTTGCCAAAGAAACAGTTTTCTCACATCCGTTTACTAATTAAGTAAGCCATTTGTTTTGCCAAAGATATCCAGTGTCTGTAACATCATTTGGCTTAGTTAAGACTTTGTTGAGACTGCTGGTAATGATCCAAGAAAAAGATTAAACTGATAATATAATTCTGTCTAAAGTTGTGGACATTTGAATAAACACTCACCATACTTGATATTTATATAACTGATTAGGTAAATGTAATATCCCCTAAGGTAAAAATAAAGCTAACAAATGCCTAAAATGCACATACACGCATCAGTAGTACCATGTTGGGGGAAACAATAAACACAATATTATTATGGGATTTTGTGTCAGGAAGACAAATTTGAAACTGATTATGTTTTAGGCATTTTGCTTTAATAGCCATGAGCCTTAGATCCATCATGCATGAAATGAATATAATACGACCACCCACAATAGTACTGTAAATATTAAATTAGATAATGAAATAAGAGAACAGCATGGTGCCTGGCTTGTCAAAAATTGCAGTTGTGTTAATGATTATATGAGGATAATTTTCTTTGGAGGATAACTGTAATTTTTCCTTGAAAAATACTTTAATATTTGAGCACACAGCTCCTGAAACATGATTCCAGATATATATGCTTTAAGATTGTGTTACAAAATCCCTGATGAAGTATTCTGGAACCTATACAATTAATCTCCCCAAATACATTTAATAATAAGGGATCATTATTAAAAGTTTAAATGCAAAATCAGAATAGATGTACATATGTGTAGTGGAATATTTATGTAAAATCATCTGAAAAGGCAAACTATTAAAACTTGACTGAGATAATTAATGAATTTAAGGGGTTGTTGATTTTTCTGAGTTGTTTTTCAGTCACTAAGTTGCATCCTGACTCTGAGACCCCATGGATTGTATGTAGCACATGAGGCTCCCCTGTCCTTCACTGTCTCCTGGAGTTTCCTTAAATTCATGTCCACTGAGTTAATGATGCTATCTAACCATCTCATCCTCTGTCACCCTCTTCTTTTGTCTTTAATCTTTCCCAGAATCAAGGTCTTTTCCAATGAGTAGGCTCTTTGCATCAGGTGGTCAAAGTATTGGAGCTTTTGTAAGGCACATGCATAATTACTTTGAGAGCAGAGAAGAGACAAATGACTATATCCATACTGCAAAGGCCCTTTATTGTTATTATTTTGCTGAGTTTTTTGATGAGTGTGAGTATGTATCTGGGGGAACATGTGGGAAAAGCAGACATAGAATTTGGAGCTGCCAAGGTCGTTCTAGAAAGAATAGAGGAAGGAAGTTAGAAGATAAAGCAGAACTGAGACTTTGGAGATGTCAGAAGGTCACAAAGTCTTCCACATGTCCCTTTGGTTACCTTACAAATCTTCAAAATTTTTGCTAAATTTCTAAAAATCTTGGATTAAGGATAGTGTTTGCCAGCCATTCAAGGGAATGGATTTGAACATCTGGGCCATTTATGGTACTATATGGTCAAACTCAGAGGGAAAAAGGCAGAAGAAAAATCAACCTTTAGTTATGTGAAAAAGTCTCAGGGACTGGTGGATTTCAAATTTCACAGCCGTTGAAAGAAGCAGGGATTGAAGTTTCTCCAAGGGACAAAGGGGACCTAAATGTATCTAGGTTGGAATATAAAAAGTAAGACATTTTATTATTTGTTTCTTCTTTAAACTAGAGCAGATAATATAGTTATAACAGATTTTCACATCAAGTGGCTAAAGTCTTGGAGTTTCAGCTTCAACATCAGTCCTTCCAATGAACACCCAGGGCTGATCTCCTTTAAGATGGACTGGTTGAATCCCCTTGCAGTCCAAGGGACTCTAAAGAGTCTTCTCCAACACCCACAGTTCAAAAGAATCAATTCTTCAGTGCTCAGCTTTCTTTATAGTCTAACTCTCATATCCATGCATGACTACTGGAAAAAGCATAGCCTAGACTAGACAGAACTTTGTTGACAAAGTAATGTCTTTGCTTTTTATTTTTATTTATTTTTAATTTTTTTTTAATTTTATTTTATTTTTAAACTTTACATAATTATATTAGTTTTGCCAAATATCAAAATGAATCCATCACAGGTATACATGTGCTCCCCATCCTGAACCCTCCTCCCTCCTCCCTCCCCATACCATCCCTCTGGGTCGTCCCTGTGCACTAGCCCCAAGCATCCAGTATCGTGCATTGAACCTGGACTGGTTTCTCGTTTCATACACGATATTTTACATGTTTTCAATGCCATTCTCCCAAATCTTCCCACCCTCTCCCTCTCCCACAGAGTCCATAAGATTGAAACTGGAGCCTATTATACAGAGTGAAGTAAGCCAGAAGGAAAAACACCAATACAGTATACTAACGCATATATATGGAATTTAGAAAGATGATAACAATAACCCTGTGTACAAGACAGCAAAAGAGACACTGATGTATGGAACAATCTTATGTCTTTGCTTTTTAATATGCTGTCTAGGTTGGTCATAACTTTCCTCCCAAGGAGTAAGTGTCTTTTAATTTCATGGCTGCGATCACCATCTGCAGTGATTTTGGAGCCCCCCAAAATAAAGCCAGCCACTGTTTCCACTGTTTCCTCATCTATTTGCTATGAAGTGATGGGACCAGATGCTATGATCTTAGTTTTCTGAATGTTAAGCTTTAAGCCAACTTTTCCACTCTCCTCTTTCACTTTCATCAAGAGGCTCTTTAGTTCTTCTTCACTTTCTACCATATGGGTGGTGTCATCTGCATATCTGAGGTTATTGATATTTCTCCTGGCAATCTTGATTCTAGCTTGTGCTTCTTCCAGCCCAGTGTTTCTCATGATGTACTTTGTGTATAAGTTAAATAAACAGAGTGACGATATACAGCCTTGACGTACTCCTTTTCTTATTTGGAACCAGTCTGTTGTTCCATGTCCAGTTCTAATTCTTGCTTCCTGACCTGCATATAGGTTTCTCAAGAGGCAGGTCAGGTGGTCTGGTATTCCCATCTCTTTCAGAATTTCCACTGTTTATTGTGATCCACACAGTCAAAGGCTTTGGCATAGTAAATAAATCAGAAATAGATGTTTTTCTGGAATTGTCTTGCTTTTTTGATGATCCAGTGGATGTTTGCAATTTGATCTCTGATTAACACAGACATTATTTTTAGCTTTCTGTGAGCACTTGTGCATATTCTATATGCTCTTTTTTGGTGGCTCACTTTCTATCATTTGTAGTTCCATTGTAGATCACCAGGTTGATGGTGATCAGTTCTCAGCTGAAGACCAGTGGAATCTTCTGTAGCTCCTCTCAGCATCATCTGTCTGCATCACCCTCCTCTTAGTGCAGTGTTCTCCTATCCTGTCATCTGTCCTGAAAATTGTAGCAGCTTGGCCAATCTGAATCTTCAGCATTTCTCTCTTCAATTCATGGAGACTAACAGAATCTATTTGGGTTTTCCATCTTTGATCTTACCCTACAGAATTTCTCCATATAGTAAGTTGAAACACTGGTAGACCCTGACTCACTTTTTAATCTTTTCTCAGGGATCACTGCCATGTACTTCCTGTATCCCAGTATGTAAAAAACATGTCCACCAGCCAACAATGTTCTACCTTGATCAATAGCAGAAAAAGTTCCATGGACTTTCAATTCAATGACACTTGCAGTCTCTATCTTATGGAAGAGTGTGATTTTATATATAATAAGTATTAAAGTCAGAATTCAGGATTCATAATAATGAGATGTTTTGGGATATAGACATAATGACATTCATCAAATGTTAGTTATTTTCTGATTGTTTTATACATAGAAGAATAAATATACAATGAAAATTCTGTAATTAATAAACATACTTTTTCTGCACATACTACATATTTATAAGATTTCTTTAGATATTTCAACCCACTCCAGTGTTCTTGCCTGGAGAATCCCAGGGATGGCAGAGCCTGGTGGGCTGCTGTCTATGGGGTCGCACAGAGTCTGACACTACTGAAGCAACTTAGTAGCAGCAGAAGCTTTAGATATTTAAAAAATTCTGGTTTATTTATGGCTCAGGTAAGAATATTAATGGATTATACTTGTTAATGCTAGATAAAGGAAATAGCACGTGATAATGCAGGCCCTATAGAAGTTGAAGAAAACTAATCATGAATGCATTATTTTAATTGTTAATACCCATGTAAAAGAGTTTAAGTAGATTAATTGAAAAGAAAACCACCTAATTAAAGTTGAAGAGTAGGCAACTTAATTTGTAATTTAATTTCAGTTTTCATTTTCTGCTAAAAGATTTGAAATATCAGCTGAAAAGACTATCACATAGTAATCATGTTTTTGTGTATATATATTTTATGTATATGACTCTGTGCAACCCCATAGATGGCAGCCCACCAGGCTCCCCATCTCTGGGATTCTTCAGGCAAGAACACTGGAGTGGGTTGCCACTTCCTTCTCCATATATATGCGTTAGTATACTGTATTGGTGTTTTCCTTTCTGGCTTACTTCACTCTGTATAATAGGCTCCAGTTTCATCCACCTCATTAGAACTGATTCAAATGTATTCTTTTTAGTGGCTGAGTAATACTCCATTGAGTATATGTACCACTGCTTTCTTATCCATTCATCTGCTGATGGACATCTAGGTTGCTTCCATGTCCTGGCTATTATAAACAGTGCTGCGATGAACATTGGGGTACACGTGTCTCTTTCCCTTCTGGTTTCCTCAGTGTGTATGCCCAGCAGTGGGATTGCTGGATCATAAGGCAGTTCTATTTCCAGTTTTTTAAGGAATCTCCACACTGTTCTCCATAGTGGCTGTACTAGTTTGCATTCCCACCAACAATGTAAGAGAGTTCCCTTTTCTCCACACCCTCTCCAGCATTTATTGCTTGTAGACTTTTGGATCGCAGCCATTCTGACTGGCATGAAATGGTACCTCATAGTGGTTTTGAGAAAGAAGAATGGAACTGGAAGAACCAACCTGCCTGACTTCAGGCTCTACTACAAAGCCACAGTCATCAAGACAGTATGGTACTGGCACAAAGACAGAAATGTAGATCAATGGAACAAAATAGAAAGCCCAGAGATAAATCCATGCACCTATGGACACCTTATCTTTGACAAAGGAGGCAAGAATATACAATGGATTAAAGACAATCTCTTTAACAAGTGGTGCTGGGAAAACTGGTCAACCACTTGTAAAAGAATGAAACTAGAAGACTTTCTAACACCATACACAAAAATAAACTCAAAATGGATTAAAGATCTAAATGTAAGACCAGAAACTATAAAACTCCTAGAGGAGAACATAGGCAAAACACTCTCCGACATACATCACAGCAGGATCCTCTATGACCCACCTTCCAGAATATTGGAAATAAAAGCAAAAATAAACAAATGGGACCTAATTAAACTTAAAAGCTTCTGCACAACAAAGGAAACTATCAGCAAGGTGAAAAGACAGCCTTCAGAATGGGAGAAAA
>NW_011494708.1:12344110-12344498 GCF_000754665.1 Bison bison bison | reverse complement strand
CTGCCACAATTTTTAGATTAAGGCATAGACAGTGAGATACACTCACATGCACACATATATAACTTTATATTTACTATACCTCCATATTTACTATAATTTCTAATGTGTCATAAACACTCATTTTATTACTATTTTAATAGTGCTTTTTATTTCCATTTCTTGGCAATATCTTTTTTAAAGTGTTGAAAAATACTCTGTTTCTAAAAAAGGGATTAGACTTACTCTGTCAATTGGAGAAGGTACGTTTAAAGTAAAAACGATTCTGAAGGAAAATAATAAATGTTGACTGTTTAGTGGCAAAAAAGCAAAATGGCTGTCTGGGGAGGCCTTACAAATAACTGTGAAAAGAAGAGAAGTGAAAAGCAAAGGAGAAAAGGAAAGATATAAG
>NW_011494708.1:12339328-12344010 GCF_000754665.1 Bison bison bison | reverse complement strand
CAGAATGGGAGAAAATAATAGCAAATGAAGCAACTGACAAACAACTATCTCAAAAATATACAAGCAACTTCTACAGCTCAATTCCAGAAAAATAAATGACCCAATCAAAAAGTGGACCAAGGAACTAAATAGACATTTCTCCAAAAAAGACATACAGATGGCTGACAAACACATGAAAAGATGCTCAACATCACTCATTATCAGAGAAATGCAAATTAATATCCTCTTGATTCTGTGTAATACGCTGTGCATTTTGATCCTTCCAAGATATATTTGAAAAGCTCACACCTTAGAGAAGATCTTTCAGGCGTAATTCATCTTGAGTCATTTGACTCATATTCAGACACTCTCCTACTCAATTTTTCTAGGTAGCGTTTTTTGTTGTTGTTGTTGTTTTTAACAATTTTTTGTACTTTCAAAACATTTGTTAGATATTTCTAAAAATCATTTAAACCTTACTCAATTTTGTTGGATTTAAATAAACAATTGAATTAAGAAATAAGGGAAGAAGAGAAGGAAACACATACTAATAAGCATTTTTTTATATACTCACTAATACAAAAACTGAAACTATATAATTGGTGAGATATAGCTATGTCAATATCATCTATGTATATATCTTACGAGTTTAAATTGCATGTGCCCTCCAGTGCTTTCTCTCCAGAGGTAGATAACAAGTAACTTGAATATAAGG
The DNA here is from genome assembly GCF_000754665.1 of Bison bison bison. Classification (NCBI taxonomy): domain Eukaryota; kingdom Metazoa; phylum Chordata; class Mammalia; order Artiodactyla; family Bovidae; genus Bison; species Bison bison. The sequence goes on along the minus strand of NW_011494708.1, from coordinate 12,343,316 downwards.
ACATAATGATTTTCCAAATTTTAAGATCCTTATAAAGTGACCTGCCGATAAGCAGGTTCTTGTGGCTTTGAAGTAAATGTGAACTTCCTTATATGCTGGTAAATGATAACAGGTTATATGTGCCATAATTGTAGTGATTGACAGCAGTATTCATGGATATAAAGTAAATATTGGTTTCCGATACTGACTCTATAATTCAATGTAAGTTATTTCTTCTTCTAACACCTCTGTTTCCTCACTTGCAAAACTGAATATTACCTGTCCCATGGTCTTACTGCAAGAAGATTAAATGTGAAAAATGTATGTGGGAGTGCTTGCCGTGTATTGGCTGACTACCAGGTATCCTCTACACATTATCTGGGACTGTTAGTATTCTTAGAAGCAAACCTGACTGTCTCCAACTGAAAATTACAGATTTCTCTATAGAACCAATGAATTCAGGGAATCCACTGGGGATATGGTGAGAAAGTTGTCTAAATACCTCAAATCCTTTGATTCTTTTTGTCAAGACTGAGGAATGGAGGTAGGTATTAGACAACAACAGACAAGTGAGAAGTAGGGTATTTTGCTGGAGGATGCCTGGGTTTACAACAATCTGAAAGTGAATGTAGTGTTTTGTCCTCTTTGCCTCTGTCTAACACCCTGCATTTCTGAACTCCGACACTTGGTCGACTATAGTCTTCTGTTGGGATAGTATTTCCTTCTAGCCAGAAAGTGTTATTGGAGTAACATTTATGTTTAAAAATAAAGCAAATGAAATTTCATCCGATCTATGGCATGTCTAAGGGTATAAAAATTATTTACTGATTATAGGATTAAGTTGTTTGGAGAAATACAATAACTGTTTTTGCTAGTGCCAGAAGAATAGTTTCCAGACATAATTTGAGGAAGTAAAGATGGAGATAATGCTATCTAACATGGATCAAACTCAGTCCAAAATTCACTGCAATGCAAGTAAAATAGATAAGCAATCCTCAGGAAATATATAGTACAATTTTAAATTTAAATGGTACACATATGTTAGATGAAAGGTGGGGAATTACATAGTGAACAGCAGCACTACGGAGTAGCCATTCTTCTGAGAATACAAAGTCAGTGTTTCTGTATTTTGATCCTGAAATATCTAAGCCAAAATTATGTGTTAAATAACTAAACAACTTGTTAAAATACAATTTAGAAAATAGAAACATTTGTTATTTTCAATCTACTAAATATTTAATTCTGCGTGGCTGAAAATTGTATATATTCATTCAAAGCCATAACTTTAGCACATAGTAAAATGTTAATACATAGTAAACATTCAAAATATTTACTGAATGAATGAATGAAAGAGTATTACTAAAAGGCAAAATATCATCTAATAACTATGTTGACTCTAAGAATGGCATCTAAAAATTAAATTGATTGGGTACTCTCACTTATTAGGACAACTGATGAGACAACCATGCCTGTTATGGTTACATTACATGGTACAGGATACCATCATGTGTCTATGGAAACTATCAATAGGATCTGCAAGATAAAGGTAAATAAGCCTTTGGATTCTGCATATATGGATTTGAAATAATTCCTTTCTTGATATAAATTTTTTTATTTAGAGGTATTTAGAAACAATTTTTTTTAATTTAAATTTATTTTAATTAAAGACTAATTACTTTACAATATTGTATTGGTTTTGCCATACATCAACATGATAAACAATTATTTTAAAAACTTATCTAGTATTTTAGATGTCATTTTTCTTGGATGAAATATTAAGTATGTTATGACATGAAAAAAATATTTTTAGTATAGATGCTTGCTGTATATGTGAACATATGAAACTGTAAGGTTAGGTTGAAATCTTTTCCAGTATAAACACTTCAGAGTAACCATTATAAAACACCAAAACTGTACATTATAATCCTTTAGAAGAATCTTGACAAGATGCCATGTTAAAAATAATCACCTGATCTACTTAAAATCACAATACAAGGAGGGAAGTCTTACAAAGTCTTAACATCAGTGAATTATTTTTCATTATACCCAATAAATCTAATTTCATAAAAACATATGCTCATCAATGACTTAAAAGCTGAATTTGGCACAAACAGTGTGAAGCATATGGATTAAAATTCTGCTATGAGCTCTATAAAGCACTTCACATAACAAAGCATGGATCAATATGCTCTGAATGTTTAATTTTATTTCAGTAATATTTTTCTCACTGAGGGGTTTTACCACTTGTGAATTTTTTAAGGCAGCATGGACATGGTTTATTTCTTGATTGTAAGCATGGACATGGTTTATTTCTTGATTGTAAGCATTCTCACTGAGGAAGGAGAATTTTTACCATCAATATTGGCACTCTGTTGGAACCTGATAATAACACATAAATTAAAATTTTCTTTTCTAAAACTGCCACAATTTTTAGATTAAGGCATAGACAGTGAGATACACTCACATGCACACATATATAACTTTATATTTACTATACCTCCATATTTACTATAATTTCTAATGTGTCATAAACACTCATTTTATTACTATTTTAATAGTGCTTTTTATTTCCATTTCTTGGCAATATCTTTTTTAAAGTGTTGAAAAATACTCTGTTTCTAAAAAAGGGATTAGACTTACTCTGTCAATTGGAGAAGGTACGTTTAAAGTAAAAACGATTCTGAAGGAAAATAATAAATGTTGACTGTTTAGTGGCAAAAAAGCAAAATGGCTGTCTGGGGAGGCCTTACAAATAACTGTGAAAAGAAGAGAAGTGAAAAGCAAAGGAGAAAAGGAAAGATATAAGCATCTGAATGCAGAGTTCCAAAGAATAGCAAGAAGAGATAAGAAAGCCTTCCTCAGCGATCAATGCCAAGAAATCGAGGAAAACAACAGAATGGAAAAGACGAGATCTCTTCCATAAAATTAGAGATCCCAAGGGACCATTTCATGCAAAGATGGGCTCGATAAAGGACAGAAATGGTATGGAACTAACAGAAGCAGAAGATATTAAGAAGAGATGGCAAGAATACACAGAACTGTACAAAAAAGATCTTCACAACCCAGATAATAATGATGATGTGATCACTGACCTAGAGCCAGACATCCTAGAATGTGAAGTCAAGTGGACCTTAGAAAGCATCATTATGAACAAAGCTAGTGGAGGTGATGAAATTCAAGTTGAGCTATTTCAAGTCCTGAAAGATGATGCTGTGAAAGTGCTGCACTTAATATGCCAGCAAATCTGGAAAACTCAGCAGTGGCCACAGGACTGGAAAAGGTCAGTTTTCACTCCAATCCTAGAGAAAGGCAATGCCAAAGAATGCTCAAACTACCGCACAATTGCACTCATCTCACATGATAGTAAAGTAATACTCAAAATTCTCCAAGCCAGGCTTCAGCAATATGTGAACCGTGAAATTCCTGATGTTCAAGCTGGTTTTAGAAAAGGTAGAGGAACCAGAGATCAAATTGCCAACATCCGCTGGATCATGGAAAAAGCAAGAGAGTTCCAGAAAAACATCTGTTTCTGCTTTATTGACTATGCCAAAGCCTTTGACTGTGTGGATCACAATAAACTGTGGACAATTCTGCAAGAGATGGGAATACCAGACCACCTGACCTACCTCTTGAGAAATCTGTATGCAGGTCAGGAAGCAACAGTTAGAACTGGACATGGAACAACAGACTGGTTCCAAATAGGAAAAGGAGTACGTCAAGGCTGTATACTGTCACCCTGCTTATTTAACATATGCAGAGTACATCTTGAGAAATGCTGGACTGGAAGAAACACAAGCTGGAATCAAGATTGCCGGGAGAAATATCAATAACCTCAGATATGAAGATGGCACCACCCTTATGGAAGAAAGTGAAGAGTAATTAGAAAGCCTCTTGATGAAAGTGAAAGTGGAGAGTGAAAAAGTTGGCTTAAAGCTCAACATTCAGAAAACGAAGATCATGGCATCTGGTCCCATCACTTCATGGGAAATAGATGGGAAAACAGTGGAAA
>NW_011494708.1:12312241-12339228 GCF_000754665.1 Bison bison bison | reverse complement strand
GGCTCCAAAATCACTAGAGATGGTGACTGCAGCCATGAAATTAAAAGACTCTTACTCCTTGGAAGGAAAGTTATGACCAATCTAGATAGCATATTGAAAAGCAGAGACATTACTTTGCCAGCAAAGGTCCATCTAGTCAAGGCTATGGTTTTTCCAGTGGTCATGGATGGATGTGAGAGTTGGACTGTGAAGAAGGCTGAGCACTGGAGAATTGATGCTTTTGAACTGTGGTGTTGGAGAAGACTCTTGAGAGTCCCTTGGACTGCAAGGAGATCCAACCAGTCCAATCTAAAGGAGAGTAGCCCTGGGATTTCTTTGGAAGGAATGATGCTAAAGCTGAAACTCCAGTACTTTGGCCACCTCATGCAAAGAGTTAACTCATTGGAAAAGACTCTGATGCTGGGAGGGATTGGGGGCAGGAGGAGAAAGGGACGACAGAGGATGAGATGGATGGGTGGCATCACTGACTCGATGGACGGGAGTCTGCGTGAACTCCCGGAGTTGGTGATGGACAGGGAGGCCTGGCATGCTGCGATTCATGGGGTCGCAAAGAGTCGGACACGACTGAGCGACTGAACTGAACTTAGTGGCTTCAGTTAGGCTACCCTTGCCACATTAAAAGTCAATCTCTTGCTTCTTTTCAATATTAGCTTGTTGATTCTAAATATTAAAAAAAAATGACATTTAGCTCTCACAATGACTAAAATCAGTTGTTTTTTTTATAATTTCTACCTGGAAATTAAGGCTTATAACTTTTATTATAAAATACTCAAAATATCTCGATTCCTGATTGCACTTTGCCAGAACTTCTATTCTTTCAATTCAATTTTTTCCTTAAATGTCTCTGTGTCTTCTGTGATATTTTTAGTTTGTGTAAATCCAAAAAAAAGTGAAGGAAAAAATGACTTTGATTATAACAAGTGTTGCCTATAAGATAGAGCGAAATAATCAAATAGTAATGTCTTTAAGCCATTACTGTGCTAATGTTACCAGCAAGTGTTATAAGTGTTCACATGAAGTGCTATGGAATTACTCCCTATACACAAAATGTCCTTTCATAAGGACAAGAGTTAGACTAGCATTGTTTAATGGAAATATAATGTAACCACATGCTATTTTAAATTTTCTATTAGTGACATTAGAAGATAACAAAGTGAAAGGATGCCCTATTTGCAAGCTAATATGAGTAGATGGATGTATTATAGATAGATACATCTAGATCTAGATGTTTGTACACCTATACAGACACATACATGCACACACATATAAAGGCAAGTCCTAAATATATATAAACATGTATATATATTTAGTTTCAAGTAAAATATACAGGATAGTTGATCCTTGGGAAAAAGTACAGTATAAATTTAAATGGCAGTTTTAAATTGATAATTTTAAACTTATGTTTTAGGCATATCTATATCAAATATCTGGAGAAGGCAATGGCACCCCACTCCAGTACTTTTGCCTGGAAAATCCCATGGACGGAGGAGCCTGGTAGCCTGCAGTCCATGGGGTCGCTAAGAGTCGGACACGACTGAGCGACTTCACTTTCATGCGTTGGAGAAGGAAATGGCAACCCACTCCAGTGTTCTTGCCTGGAGAATCCCAGGGACGGGGGAGCCTGGTGGGCCACCGTCTTTGGGGTCGCACGGAGTCGGACACTACTGAAGCGACCTAGCAGCAGCAGCAGCATATCAAATATCTAGTGGGATAGGGAGAGAGAGAGGGTGGAGGTAGGGAAAGAAAGGAGGGTGAAGAGAGAGAGAAAAGCGAGAAAACTACATGTATACTCTGGGAGGAGACACAGCCTTGTGGATTAGATTAATAAACAGTTATTATTCATAGCTTGTGCCAATTTCCTATTGTCCAAAGGACTGTTTGAATAAAGACATCACCTTCATATGCAGTGGATTTATTCTCAAAAAACATATCCCAGAGTTAAGAAAATTGAAGTTATATAAGGTAGTTGTCATATCTTATGAATACGTTCAAGTTTCTGCATGGTTTAGGCTTTCTGAAGAAAGGGCACTAACAACCTGATTGAATGCAAATTGTGTACTAAAGCTAGTGATACTGCATCACTCTGCAGAGACTGAGAGAGTTACATCCCTGCAGCCAATTGCAATTTCATGGTAGTGAATCTACAGATTTTCCCCTTCACTCTCTGGATAAAATTTGTTTAAATTTCAAAGTTATCTGTTTATCTTTATTTTTGTCTCTCTCTCCCCTCTTAAATTTTATTTTTTCCATTTCAATGAAATGAGATATCACTCAAGAAAGTAAATGGATTAACAGTTATAAAACAAGTTCCCATATATTTAGAACATATATTTGAGATGCAAAATTGCAATTATATTTTCCATTTAATCTTGAAAGTAACCATGTGAGGCAGATTATCGTATTCTACCAATTTTATAGATGATGAAATTGAGACACAGCTTTTAAGTACCTTTCTTCTTGTATCCAGATCTGTTTTGTATGACAGAATCAGCTTTGAAGTATAGTGAGTTATATGTTCCTGTAATTTCTAATTATTTAGAGATCTTTCAATAAGGAACAATTTATACTTGTGTTCATTCACTTATTCAAAAAATTATCTGTGTGTCTATTCTTTTCCAGACACTAGGCTAGTGGATACAGTGGTGGCAAGTAGGAATGAGAAACCAGAGATAAATAATGCATGGTTTATACTTTTTAATTCCCACTTAATTGTGTTTTCAAAAATTATCCTTTATATTTAGAACTTTGCAATGCATTTCTTATTTTGAAGAATAATGCATATATTTACCACTAATAAGAAGTTTTCTTATTAGTGGTAAATATATTGTGATTTGTAAAAATGATAGTACCCTAAGTTCACAAAGCTCTCTCTCAGTGTTTTATAAAAGTAACTACTTTACAAAACATAAATGTCAGCTTTTGGACAGAAATTTATTTCTGTTCAGCTTTGTTGTGTTTAATTAGGAAACATTATAGAGCATGTTTATGTTCCTTTTTGACATCAGAGTGTCATGATCACGAACTGACATGACATGTATTGCAAAACATTTTCATGTTGTGAGACATCGTCCAAAGCTTTTCATGGAGAATCATATTAAGAAAAGCAAAAGCTATTGAGCATATAAGTTCCCATGTACTTCTTCAAAAATTCACTCCAATGGGTTATTTTTTGTTTTGTAGGCTACTGGATTGGTTAAAGATATACTTTTTTAGCAAACATTTGTTAGAAGTCATAAATAATAACCTTTCCAATATAAAAGTATATAAATAAAATAGTAATTGCGGGAAACAGTCAATGTGACCCTCTAAATTTAGATTTTCTTATGAAACTTGACACTTTTTCTTATGAAACTTGAGGAGGCATGGCAACTCACTCCAGTATTCTTGCCTGGAGAATCCCATGAACAGAGGAGCCTCATGGGCTATATGGTCCATGGGAACGCAAAGAGTCAGACATGACTGAAGTGACTGAGCATAGCACAGCACACATGAAACCTGAAGTGAAATTCATGGTTACCATCATATGTATTGCAAATCTTTGGTTGAAAATAATATAATGAATATTTTTTAAAATCATAATGAATTGAAACAAATTGGATGATTTATCATTTTGACTTCTCTCTAAATGTAGCAAATATTCCCATCCATTGTTTTCTAAAGGTGCTTGAATAGAGATATTGAAGTTAAAATATCCCTTTTAATTATAAATAAGGGTAATGAAATTATTAGAGATATTAATATAAACATTAAGTACTTACTAAACCAAAAAGTTTATTTCCAAAAGAGAAATATAAGAGAAAATAGCTTTATCTTTATATATTCCAAATGTAAAGTAAAACAAAACAATGCATATTCTCTAATCAAAAATATATGCAGAATACATCATGAGAAATGCTGGGCTGGAAGAAGCACAAGCTGGAATCAAGATTGCCGGGAGAAATATCAATAACCTCAGATATGCAGATGACACCACCCTTATGGCAGAAAGTGAAGAAATAGTAATTGGGGGAAATAATCAATGACTTAAATTTTATTTTTTCCATTTCAATGAAATGAGTTATCACTCAAGAAAGTAAATGGAACAATAGTTATAAAACAAGTTCCCATATATTTAGAACATATATTTGAGATGAAAAATTGCAATTATATTTTCCATTTAATTTTGAAAGTAATCAAGTCAGGCAGATTATTGTATTCTACCAATTTTATAGATGATGAAATTGAGACACAGCTTTTAAGTACCTTTCTTCTTGTATCCAGATCTGTCTTGTATGACAGAATCAGCTTTGAGGAAATAAAAGCCTCTTGATGAAAGTGAAAGACGAGAGAGAAAAAGTTGGCTTAAAGCTCAACATTCAGAAAACGAAGATCATGGCATCTGGTCCCATCACTTCATGGGAAATAGATGGGAAAACAGTGGAAACAGTTGCTGGCTTTATTTTTCTGGGCTCCAAAATCACTAGAGATGGTGACTGCAGCCATGAAATTAAAAGACTCTTACTCCTTGGAAGGAAAGTTATGACCAATCTAGATAGCATATTGAAAAGCAGAGACATTACTTTGCCAACAAAGGTCCGTCTAGTCAAGGCTATGGTTTTTCCAGTGGTCATGGATGGATGTGAGTGTTGGACTGTGAAGAAAGCTGAGCGCCGAAGAATTGATGCTTTTGAACTGTGATGTTGGAGAAGACTCTTGAGAGTCCCTTGGACTGCAAGGAGATCCAACCAGTCCATTCTAAGAGAGATCAGTCCTGGGTGCTCATTGGAAGGACTGATGCTAAAGCTGAAACTCCAATATTTTGGCCACCTGATGCAAAGAGTTGACTCAATGGAAAAGATCCTGATGCTGGGAGGGATTGGGGGCAGGAGGAGAAGGGGACGACAGAGGATGAGATGGCTGGATGGCATCACTGACTCCATGCACATGAGTTTGAGTAGACTCCGGGAGTTGGTGCTGAACAGGGAGGCCTGCCGTGCTGCGATTCATGGGGTCGCAAAGAGTCGGACGTGACTGAGTGATGAACTGATACTGATAAATTGCCTTAATACCATAGATTGTCTTTTTAAATAAACCTGCTTAGATTTACTAGTGAATATCTTTGACTTAATGTTTGGGCATTTCATATCTTATAACCCTATTGTAGCTGTAGGAAAACAGTGATATAGGTAATTTCTAGGATCATTGTTCATTTATGGTTTTTAGAAAAAAAAATCATCCTATTGAAATAAATCTCCTCTGACGTGAACCAAATGAAGCATCAAGATTAATATTGGTTTTTGTACTTTATTAAGTGTAATGATAAATGATAAATTATTTAGTATCAATGAACATTTCAGTAAAATTTCATTTATACTTGGAGAGTAGGTAAGATAAAAATCAGTTATTAAAGAGCAGAAAACATTTCATAGTGTCAGATTGTTCTGTAGATTGTAAAAGGATAAGGTTTATTTAAAGCCATATGCTTTCTTTATTCTTACTGCTTCATAAACTTAAAAAATTAAAAGCACTTATTTTAGAACTATGCAGTACAAAACACTGTTTTGAGGGTCTATAGATGAATGCCAAGAGGTTATCCCACAGTGAAAATAATTGGATGCCCCAGAGGTTAGCTTTTTTTTTTCACCTTCTGTTTACTTATCTCATTCCTAGCTTTTCTATCTTATAAAATCCTCTTAAAAGTAAAAGTATTAGCATGGTGATTTTAAGGAAAAAAAAGTTAAGACTGAAAAAGAAGGCTGTGAAAACTGAGTAGGAAAATTCATTGTGATTATAACAAATTGCATAAAATTATCCTACTCTTTCTTTGGACTATGAGGCATTTTTTTAAGAAGAAAAATAAGTTACCAGAAGCATATAGCAATACTGCATATTATAGAGCACTTAAAACAACTTATATTGCATTCAAACTTGTAATTAAAGTGTTAAATATTCTCATGTGATTAAAGGTTATTAAAATGTGCATAGCATCAATTATCAAGTAAATTTTACTATTATAATCTTATTGGTAGGATGATGTTTTGGCTTCCAGTATGTAATCACCTGATTGTTCCATTTTACTTGAAAATAAGAAATAAAGGTTGTTCAAGTATTATTATCATACAAGAAAAGTGACACTATATATTCTTTGATGCAAGTATTCCAGTCTCATTTTTAAAATGCTTGTAATGATTAAAGGCTTTCATAAGGCTTTCTCTATAAACGCACACACACACATACACACACACACACACACACAGACTGATAATTACCAAACAACTGAAGTACATTTAATGAATTCCTTCAATATAGAAAACAACCTAGACTCTACTGGTCCTTTACTCTGGATGTCATCTTTAAAATATAATTTTCATTTCTCTTTCTCCTACAATCTGACTTGAAAATTTTATAGAGTGAGAACTGATAAAAACTAATGCAATGCTGTACTGGGACCCCATTAAAGAAGGTGAAAATGTTTATATCTGCATAAGCTTGCTTGGACTTTGCACAATTCCTGATTGATATGATGTACATAATGACCATTTGCTAAATGGAAGAATAAATGAAGATTTAATGTTTATACCTGCAAATGTCATAACATAATGGCCACAGAATCTAACTAAATGAAGGTTAAACTTGGCTTTACTACCTATTATGTGATCCTGAGCAAATTATTTTACCTTTGGCTAAATTTCAATATCAGAGAAATGGAGAAAATTATTATTGTGCCTACTTCAGGATTAGATGTTAGAGTATGAGTAAAATGCTTTCACCAGTGCTTCTTGTATAATCAGCTAAGTGTATTTTTGTTTTTTCCTCTCTAATTTTAATCACAATTTGAAAACTATCAAAATAAATCTAAGTCAAAAATAAGAAGCATTTATTGGATAAATAACTATTGTTGAAATTTGAAAAAATAATATTGGCAAAAAGAAAGTGCTTCTGAATAATACCTAACAGCACATTTTCTGAATTGTGATTGCTTATTGCATGGCTTCCTAGATGGCGCTAGTGGTAAAGAACCTGCCTGCCAGTGCAGGAGACATAAAAGACATGGGTTTGATTCCTGGCTTGGGAAGATCCCTGGAGTAGGAAATGGAAACCCAACTCCAGTATTCTTGCCTGGAAAATTCCATGCCTGGAAAATTCCATGGACAGGGAGCCTAGCAGGCTACAGTCCACGGTGTTGCAGAGTCAGACATGACTGAATGACTGAGCACACAGCACAAAGAAAAGCACAGATGTTAAAAGCTTATGCACTCTTGAATCATCATAAGTGAAGTTGCTCAGTCATGTCCGACTCTTTGCAACCCCATGGGCCTAATCCAAGCTCCTTCATATATTAGTTTAATCAAGTTGGGTCTTAGTGTTCTATTCTCTGCACTAGAGATAATATCTTACTTACAATGTTGAATATTATATGTAAGAGTTTAAAAGAGTGTGATTACAAACTAAAATCAATTGCTAGCTTTTATTTGTTGAGCTATAATTTAGGAGATGGAAGTCTGATTTGTTGTCATCACTGTTCAGTTAGTAGGCTGAGTATTTGGAAGTACACAGAATTGTCAAGAATAAAATGTAGAAGGAGAACAAAGATGAAACCTGGGAAATTCATTACGATTTAAATTTGATTTAAATTAATCACGGTTTTAATTTGATTAAAAGTATAAGTTGAGACCACATTTGGACTTCAGATGTCATTAAATCATGAAAATAATTCTTACTATTACTTAAAAAGTTACATAAAAGAAGATAGATACAATTTAATAGTGGTTTTTTATAGACAGTAGTTTTATAGTGGTTACTCCAGAAGATTAGCTATGACACATGAAGGGGTTCTAATTGTAATAACTGAAAGTAGGTACCCAATTTGAAAAAAACTCTTTAGAATAAGACTTTTGATAGATGAGATATGGCTAACTCAAGAAAAGAAGAAATCAAAGATGACTGTCTATACATTTAATAGCCTGATGAGCTAGGAGTGTAACGATGATATTGACAGTGATGGGAACGCAGAAAAGACAGAGAAACTAATGAGCTTGGCTCTACACTTGTTATGTTTTAAGTGTCAGCAGGAAAGTCAAGTAGAGATATCATGCAGATAACCAAAAATGAGGGCTTGGAGAGCAAATGGGATTAAATTTCCTTTTGTAGCTTATGTGTTACTTTCACCTTTTCAATTTTATTTCCCTTGGTGATTTGGCCATTTGATTTCTTTACTAGCATCCATCCCTTCTGCCTTTTTATTACTTCATATTATAAATATTATTTTTATTATAAATATCTGACTACATTTCAAGTTGCCCTTTATTTCAGTAAAATTCCAATATTTTCTCATATTTCTTAGAAAACATTGAGGTTATTTTATTCATTTCCCTTAGTTTTATTTTGAAACACTTACTATGATACTGCTGCTGCTGCTAAGTTCTTTCAGTCGTGTCCGACTCTGTGCAACCCCATAGACGGCAGCCCACCAGACTCCCCAGTCCCTGGGATTCTCCAGGCAAGAACACTGGAGTGGGTTGCCATTTCCTTCTCCAATGCAGGAAAGTGAAAAGTGAAAGTTAAGTCGCTCAGTCGTGTCCGACCCTTAGCGACCCCATGGCCTGCAGCCTACCAGGCTCCTCCATCCATGGGATTTTCCAGGCAAGAGTACTGGAGTGGGGTGCCATTGCCTTCTCCGATTATACTGCTAATATTTAGGAAATATGTAAAGTCTGCCGGTACACAACCACACATACTACACACAAAACTACTAGTTCAGGAAAGTCTTTTCATCTTTAGTTATTTGTCAAGAACTTTATATCATCTCTTGTGTTTTTGAAATAGTTTATTTTGGCTTGGACTGTAGCCCCTCAGGCTCCTTTATCCATGGCATTCTCTAGGCAGAAATACTGGAGTGGGTTGACATTTCCTTCTCCATGTGAGTAGAGAATTTGCCAAAAAATTTGGTTGCATTAAATATTAAAAATCACCTAATGGATAATTATTTATAAGCTCTAGCAAAGTTTGCAGGGCAGGGAAAACCTGTTCATCTGTTCTTTTCAAAGTGTGAGAGAACTAACCAGATTTGACATTTTCTAGGGCTTTAAGTCCCATTTGCTAGTTGGTCTTTTCCTTTCTCTAAGTTACTCAAATGGATTTCCAGATCTTTTCATCTTAGGGAACCTATCTTATCCAAGTTAAGTCATCCACTACTGTAACTTCCTGTTTAAAAATAAAAGCATTTGTTCAGAAAAAGCTTATTTTTCTAATATTATATGTCATTTAGATATATACCATTTGTACAAACAGTTATTTCTTTTAATATCCACAGCCTTCCACACAAGCTACCACAAGATGTTAAACCATTTATACCATAAACCTACCAAAAACTTGATAAGAAAAATTTAGCTGAAACATTTTAGTGGAGGATTTCACCATAAAAATATTGATGATCTGACTTTGGCTTAAAAAAAAAAATCCAGGTAATGATTTTTATCTTGAGGGGTGTTAGCTTATATCAGTTATGAAAGAGCTGCACTTAATATCAGTAAGATTCATCATGGCACCAGCTTTTCAAACTGATCTTTTGAGGGACTGATTTCAAAGAATAATGTAAGAAAGATTTTCACATAGATTCTGCATATACTTATATTTGTTCTACACTGAAATAATACTACTATGACCTGGCAATGGTTTTATATCTTTGTTCTCTGGTCAGACCCATTTCATTCTTGGAAGATATTAGATGTCAAATATCAGCTTTCATACAAGAAAAAATTTGGAGGTATAGATTACCCAGGATCCTTCTGAGGCTATATATAGCTGTGTAGAAGCCATTAGTCACCACCTGACTATAATACCATTTTAAACTTGGATATCCTGTGGGCTCTAGACATGTTAAAGATTCTTGAGAAGCTTTAAAGAAAAATAAACTCTGGTTTCAAAAAACTGTTAAAAAAATCAGGTAGTGACAGACATTTATAAGTGAACTGATTAGATAGTGGTATGGGTGGCAGGTGTTTTCATTCATCAAAAGTAATCAAACTGCACATGCCAGGTATATGTATTTCATACCATGTAAACTATATTTTAATAAAAATAAAAAATATATTTACATTTTGACTCATTTGTCCCATCAAAGGAATTTTTAGTATGTTTTGTTCTTAGATTCGTTTTCTCTTAGCTCTTAAAGTAATTTCTGCATTTGCATTGAATAGATTGACCTGATAAATATTACTATTTATATGATATGAAAATGATTACACCAAGAAGCTCTATATAAAAATGATAATCCAACAGTAAACCATGCCAAAACATAATATTTTGAAATTTTAGTTGAGAGTTTTTAATTTAGTTGTGAAATTTTAGAGAAATTTAGTTGAGAAATTTTCAACGTTGAAATTTTTTAAAATGCTGTTAATATCTCAAGATTATTTATTAAGGTAACTCTGTAAGCAAGATATTCTGATGACTTTTCCTACTTGAATTATTTATTATTATTTATTGCTGTAAAATGCCTTTGAATATGATTACAAATGAGAACTCAATTAGACAACATTCAGAAAGCATGTATATACCAGTTTTCTGTATTTGATCATATTAGTGTTAGTACTAGTTATAAACAAAATATAATTTATGTTTAATAATATAAGATCCATAAACAGAATGTGTTTAGTCACTCAGTCATGTCCGATTCTTTGCGATCCCATGGACTGTAGCCTGCCGGGCTCCTCTGTCCTTAGGGATTTTCCAGGCAAGCATACTGGAATGGATTGCCATGCCCTCCTCCAGGGAATCTTCCCAACCCAGAGATCAAACCCAGGTCTCCCTCACTGCAGGCGGATTCTTTACTGTCTGAGCCACCATGGGATCAGACCTAGAAAAAAATGTTTTGGTTTAGAAGTCTAGAAATGTATTTGTTAAACATATTTATTAAGCATTTACTATATGACAGGTACTTTTTTAAGCACTGGCAATCTGATAGTTGACAACAACAACAAAAAAAATTGGCATAATAAATCTTACATTGATGCAGAAATAAAAATATGTCTTGGTTATGATTCAGTTGACATGGATGGTAAATATCATGTATGTTAGTTGCTCAGTCATGTTCGACCATTTGCAATCCCACAGACTTTAGCTCGCCAGGCTCCTCTATCCATGGGATTCTCCAGGCAAGAATACTGGAGTGGCTTGCCATTCCTTTCTCCAGAGGATCTTCCCAACCCAGGGATCAAACCCTGGTCTCCTGCATTGCAGGCAGATTCGTTACTGTTTGAGACACAGGAAAGTCCTGGTATATATTACATGTAGTTTTATTTCCTAATGTTAAATCCTTTGTCTCTGAAGGTGCCACATAAGGGAATATGATCTGAAACCATGTCCTAAGATATATACCACACACATACATGAACAAATAGCACACATGAAGGAAATTCTCAAGTGTGATGAACAACCCGGTGACCCTGTAAAGAAGAGCATAACAAATGACTAATAGCAAAAACATATCATGGAGTTGCTCTTGAAGAAGGCGAGAGAAGACATGACAGGAACAGTTTGAGTAATACAGAGAAATAACCTCGTAGCCTTTCAGTATCCAGCTAATGGACACCACTAGGAACCTTAAGCAGAGCCTATGTCTCTACTAATAGGTCCCTCTGTGACTACATACAGCACACATTTTGGCGAGTGAGGAATAGAGAGGAGTCACTTAGCTCCTCTCTCTACACATCCTGCAGAGCTTCCTTGGTCCAACATTTTCAAACCTTTCTTTTATACTTCTAGATATTGCTTTTCCTTGGGGAGAAAAGTACATCAGAACATAAAAAGTTACTATAGTTGTTTGAAATTGTTTTTTTGGGGGAAGAATAAGCCAATAATTTGATAGAGGGCGGATGATCACAATATTTGTGGGAAGAGAATATTCCATCCAGTATCTAACACTATACAGGATTTTAAGAATGCAAAATGATCTTTGAGTTATAGGTAAAAAGGAAAATTAAAAAAGCATAAATAATAAAATGGATCCAACATAGTTTATGCAAATATTTGGCTAACATTGCACAATCATTGCCCAAACCTGAAATGATATTCACAGGTCAAGAGGGCAACTGTCAAAGTTAAATATTTTCTATTCCCCCTTCTTGTTTCAGTATCTTGTGTGGTCTTCAAGGTAAATATGTAGTTGTATTGTGAACCAGAAATGTCAATAGTTACACAAGTGAGATATCAGGATCTCTGAAAACTGGTTTCATTTCAGTTAAAAAAAATTTTAAAAAGCAGATGGCACCTGAAAAAGGGGCATATTTAAGATAAACTTAACATAGAAACTCTCTGCTAAGTACTACTGGCCTTTTCAGAACTGCCCAGAATTATAGGCTGGATTCAGAATACGGAACTTTCTTCATGTTTTGTGGTGAGATGGACGATTGTCAGTAAAATGTCTGTGGCAACTTTCTTATACAGAACCAAGCTAATTCTGTTTGTTACTTCCCAACTCGGTTGAAAAATGCATGCATTGATATCTAAAAATTGAGATTCAATATGAAATAGTCAGAGAGGAAAAAGAGATTTTTTTGTTGCCTAACATGAGTAGCAAGTATTTGTCTTAAAAATACAGTGTCACAAACTGCACTGTAATTTCTCCCAGTGTCAATTTTTGTTTTTAAACTTAGTGTGTTGAGAATACTTTCTGTTATTTATATTTTGTAGTTGTTATAATAATGAAGAAGCTTTCTAGTTTTTCATGCTTATTTAATTCATTAGCTTTTCAGAGGTAGATCTGTGATCTTTTCTCTCATTTATCTTCAATACTTTCCATTCTATTGGAGCACAAGTTTTATAGTTTACAAATATAACCCAGGTCTCAATAACCCGGGTCTCATACATTGCAGGCAGACTCTACTCCACCAGGGAAGCCCTAGATGCAACATTTATTTATTTAAATAAATAATGTTTGAGAATAAATTATGATACAAAATTACTTCTTAATTTAATTATCTTATTACTCACAAACATCTAAATATTTACTATTTACTTCTTAATGCCAAATGTTAATAAGCCAACTATTCACAGGACAAAATACCATCCTCTAAGTCTCTGGTCTTGAAAAGGGAGGTAAAATAATTAACATAATATAATGGCATGAAGATACATATACTGTAGGGTTTATATGGAATGAGAAGTCATTTATTTTTGTGAATGTTAAGGAAAGGTTTTTACAACTTAGTCTTGAAAATGAGAGACTATGACATATTGGAGCACATGACAGGCCGATGGAGAAATGTGATCAAACAAAATGCGAACATATAGTGGATGTTTTGGGGAAGTCTGAGTTGTAAGAGTTCTATTTCTCCCTTCTAGAATACCAAACAAGCTCTGTAAGGTCCATTTGTAGGAGAATTTAGAGCAGTTTTCAAATTCCAGACACATCAAGATACGGTGCTACCTATGGCAGTCTGTCTGTCTTAAAAAAAAAAAAAAAGAGAGAGAGAGAGATTTTCTCTATACAAGGTCATAGATGTAGAACAAAGAGACTATTCAGTCTGGAGATACCTTTAATTTTTTTTTTCTTCCAATAAATATTTATTGAGATACCACCTATGTACCAAGCACTTGGGTTACAAGGCTCATTTAGAAAGGTATAATCCCTGTTTTCATGAAACTTAAAGTCTAAAGGAAGAGGTAGATGGTCTTCAAATAGTCATGTATTTTTTTTAATTTAAATTTATTTATTTTATTTTTTTTAACTTTTCAAAGTGGTTTTATTATTATTATTTTTTTAACTTTATTTTATTTTTAAACTTTACATAATTGTATTAGTTTTGCCAAATATCAAAATGAATCCATCACAGGTATACATGTGCTCCCCATCCTGTATTTTAATAGGAGGCTAATTACTTTACAATATTGCATTGGTGCTGGAGATATCTTTTAGATATGAATTCATTTTCTCTTTTGTGTGAAAAACATGAATCCCAAAGTGGTGTACAGAATTTTCTAAGGTTTCACAGGTAATTGAGAGAATAAATTTGAATATTTCTAAAATAGTTTGTAGTTGAATTTCTTAAAAATAAAACATTGTTACATTATGTAACAGTTGTAAAACTATCTTTAGGGGAGTTTTAACAAAGTTTGGGGCTTCCCTGGTGGCTCAGAGGATAAAGCGTCTGCCTGTAATGCAGGAGACCCTGATTCGATTCCTGGGTTGGGAAGATCCCCTGGGGAAGGAAATGGCAACCCACTCCACTATTCTTGCCTGGAGAATCCCATGGATAGAGGAGCCTGGCGGGCTACAGTCCACGGACTCGCAAAGAGTCGGACACGACTGAGCGACTTCACGTCACGTCACGTAACAAAGTTTAAAACAAAATTAAAAGGGAACTACAGAGGTCGCTCATATACCACCTGCATCGCCTCCTCTCTTATCAGCATCACTCACCTGAGTGGTATTTTTACCAAGGATTAAACTATATTGACACATAATAATCACACAAAGTCCATAGTGTATCTTAACAGTTTACTCTTGTTATCATTTTATGGGCTTGGACAAATGTTCAGTGACATATATCCATTGATATATCATACAGAGTAATTTCACTGCCCTAAAAATAGTGCTCT
The DNA here is from genome assembly GCF_000754665.1 of Bison bison bison. Taxonomy (NCBI): domain Eukaryota; kingdom Metazoa; phylum Chordata; class Mammalia; order Artiodactyla; family Bovidae; genus Bison; species Bison bison. The sequence continues at coordinate 12,324,648 of NW_011494708.1, read as the reverse complement.
GCTTATTCATTTTTCCCAACACCAACCCCATAGCAACCAAAGATATTTTATTGTCTCCACAGTTTTATTTTTTCTAGAGTGTCAGGTAGTTGGAATAATACTATATGTAATCTTTCAGATCAGCTTCTTTCACTTAGTAATATGCATTTAAGATTCCCCATAATTTCCATTAACTGATAGCTTATTTTTTAACCCTAGTATTTCTTTGTCTAAGATGTACCATAGTTTACAATGAATTTGAGTTCCAGTTGCCTCAAATCCTTACCACCATTTGGTATTGTTGGTGTTCTGGGTATTATCCATTGAATGAGTGAGTATTGGCACCCCATTCTGCATTAATTTGTATTTCCCTAGTGACATAATATAGAGCATCTTTTCCTATACTTATTTACCATCTGTACATCTTCTTTGGTGAAGTGTCTGTTAAGGTGTTTGGCTCTTTCTTAATCAGGTTGCCTGTTTTCATATTGTTGAATTTTAAGAGTTCTTTGTATATTGTGTTTGACAAGCTTTTATCAATGTGTCTTTTGAAAGTATTTTCTCCTAGCTATGCTTTGTCTTCTAATTCTATTTAAATTGTTTTTGCAGAGCATACATTTTCATTTTAAGTTTTTCATTTTCAATTATGTCTATAATGTACATAAATGTACATTTACTTATGTACATTTATTTAGGGAATCAGCCTATCTATTTTTTTTTTTTTTTTTTTTGGAATCAGCCTATCTAAAAAGGCATCACCATTGCCAACATCATGTTATTTCCTTCTATGTTATCTTCTAGGAATTCTATAGTTTTACATTTCACATTTAGATCTCTTCTTATATAGTTTAAATTAGTTTTTAATGAAAGAGGTAAGGTTTGAATCTAGATTCATCTTTTCTGCATGTGAATTTGTACTTATTTGAGTATCATTTGTTGACAAAATTGTCTTTGTTTTATTGTGTTACCTTTGCTCCTTTGTCAAATATTAGTTAACTAGATTTGGGGGGTTCGTTTCTAAGATCTCTATTCTATTTCATTGATGTATTTTTCTATTCTTTGGCCAATACTACACTGTCTTGATTATTGTAGCTTAACAGAAAGTCTTGATGTTGGGTAGCATCAGTCCTCCATTTTTTTTTTTTAATTTTAATATTGTAGACTGTTGTGTGTCTTTTGCCTCTTCCTATAAATATTAAAATCAGTTTGTGAATATTCATAAAATAACTGCCTAGGGTATTGACTAGGATTGCAGTAAATCTATAGATCAAGTTGGGAGGAACTGACATCTTGCCTGTAATCTCATTTTGATGATATGTTAGTTCTTGTGGTTTCCCAAATCATCCTGATTGTGATAAGACTTTTGTTCCAGTTCACATATTTGGCTAACAAATGTTTGAACATAGACCGTAACATATAATCAAGAACTAAAATACAAACAGATGGATATGATTCCTATCATGCTAGAGTTTTATTTATTGCTGGAAGATAGCTATTGGGAAAAATGTTGAAAAATTGATAATTCTGGGAAAGAAAAAAAAAGCCAGTATGATACTGAGTGAAAGTGAAAGTTGTTCAGTCATGTCCGGCTTTTTGAAACCCCATGTACCATACAGTCCGTGGAATTCTCCAGGCCAAAGTACTAGAGCGGGTAGCCTTTCCCTTACTGCAGGGGATCTCCCCAATCCAGGGATTGAACCCAAGTCTCCTGCATTGCAGGTGGATTCTTTATCAGCTGAGGCATAAGGGAAGGCCATGATATTGCATATATAGCATCAAACACCTGAATTCTTAGGATTGCAACTTAATCCTTCACTGAAATTTAGCCACTGTTCTTTGATATGTGCTAGTAGGACATTTGTATAACTTCTTTGGAAAATTCCTATTTAAGATTTTTGCCCATTTTAATTGGGTTTCTTGTTTTTTGATTGTTGATTTGTAAATATCCTTTACTTATCCTGTATACTAGACCTTATCAGACATATAATTTGTAAGTACTTTTTCCATTGTACAATTTTCTCTTTTTTCTTTCTTAGTAGTGTTCTTTGAAGCACAAAAGTTTTCCATTTTAATAATTTTTGATGTATATCTGTTTTTCTTGGGTTTTCATTTCCTTTAGGTATCATATCATGAAACTATTGCATAAAACAAGTTTATAAACATGTATTCCTATATATTTTCCAAGTTTTTTCAATGCATGATACTGGAGGCTTGGGGCTGGTGCACTGGGACGACCCAGAGGGAGGGTATGGGGAGGGAGGACGGAGGAGGGTTCAGGATGGGGAACACAGGTATACCTGTGGCGGATTCATTTCAATATTTGGCAAAACTAATACAATAATGTAAAGTTTAAAAATAAAATAAAATTAAAAAAAGAAAGAAATATAATTCATTTTTAGTTAATTTTGATACTTAATGTGACATAAGTGTCTAAATTTATTCTTTTGCATGTTGATGACCACTTGTTGTAGCATCATTTCTTAAAAAGACTACTCTTTCCACTTTGCATTATCTTTGGCATCTTTGATAAAAACCAACTGACAATAAATGTAAGGATTTATCCTTGGACTTTCAATCCTATTTCATTGATCTATATTTTTATTCTTATTCTGACATCTCACTGTATAAAATCTTTAGATTAATTTGGGACATATCTTACCATTTTAACAATATGAAGTTTTCCAATCATGAACATGGTATATATTCTCATTTATTTATATATTCTTCATTTTCTTTTTATGATGCTTTATAGTTTTAAGAAGAATATAAGAATACAGCTTACTGCTTAATTTGGTTAATCTATTCCTGAACATTTTATTTTTGATACTATGATCATTGAAATTATTTTCTTAATTTTAATTTCATTTTTTACTAGTATCTATAAATACAAATAAATTTAATATATAATTATTCTATTCAGCAAAATTCAAAATTGATGAACTTGTTTGTTAGCTCTATTTTGTTGTAGATTTCTTAGTATCTTTTTTTTCTATGTATCATCGTGGATAATCTCAGTTGACTTATCTTCAAGTTCACTATTTTATGCCAGCTCCAATTGTCTGTGAATCTAATGAATTTTTCATTGTAGTCATTGGATTTGTTAACACCCAATATTTCTATTTAGTTCCTCAAAAAATGATTTCTATCTCTTAATATTGTCTATTTGATGAGGCCCTATTCTGAGTTTGCTTTAGTTTGATCCATGTTTTTTTTTTTAATTCTTTGAAAATATTTAAAATAATTGATCTAAAGTCTCTATTTAATAGATTCAACATCTGCATCTTCTAAATTTCTATGCACTCCTTTTTATTATTGTATATGGGCTATATCTTCATGTTGTTTGGCATGACTTGTAAATTTTGGATGAGAACACTTTTAAAGTGGCTACACTTGCTTAAAGCTCAACATTCAGAAAACTAAGATCATGGCATCCGGTCCCATCACTTCATGGAAAATAGATGGGGAAACAGTGTCCGACTTTATTTTGGGGGGCTCCAAAATCACTACAGATGGTGAGTGCAGCGATGAAATTAAAAGACACTCCTTGGAAGGAAAGTTATGACCAACCTACATAGCATATTCAAAAGCCAGAGACATTACTTTGCCAAAAAAAGGTCCGTCTAGTCAAGGCTATGGTTTTTCCAGTAGTCATGTATGGATGTGAGAGTTGGACTGTGAAGAAAGCTGAGTGCTGAAGAATTGATGCTTTTGAACTGTGGTGTTGGAGAAGACTCTTGAGAGTCCCTTGGACTGCAAGGAGATCCAACCAGTCCATTCTGAAGGAGATCAGCCTTGGGATTTCTTTGGAAGGAATGATGCTAAAGCAGAAACTCCAGTACTTTGGCCACCTCATGCAAAGAGTTGACTCACTGGAAAAGACTCTGATGTTGGGAGGGATTTGGGGCTGGAGGAGAAGGGGATGACAGGGGATGAGATGGCTGGATGGCATCACTGACTCGATGGACGTGAGTCTGAGTGAACTTCGGGAGTTGGTGATGGACAAGGAGGTCTGGAGTGCTGCAATTCATGGGGTTGCAAAGAGTCAGACATGACTGAGTGACTGAATTGAACTGAACAGTTGACATCAATGCCTCCCCAAGGTTCTTGTTATTGCTGATTATTTTGGTTTTCTGTTTAATAACTTTACTGTAATAATTCTGCCAAATCTGTATTCATTGTCATATTTATCTACTGCAGTCTCTGTTTAGTCAACTGAGCGGTCAGCTAATGATAACATAGAAGGTTCCTTAACTCCCAGGAAATGGTAAGTTTCCCAAACTTTGTGAACAAATTCCATGTGAATGTTTTGATACATCATACCTTAGTATTCATACTGGTAGTTGACAGCTCTGCCTTAGACTTGACTTCTTACTCAATGCATGTCCTTAAAGTTAGCTAGAGATAAGACATTAGGGTCTTCTCAGATTTTCTTAAGTTGCATACAGCCCTGGGAAGGCAAGATGTCCTCTGTGCCTGTGACCTCCTAGATTTTAATGAATATATAGAGCTTCATGAAGCTGCTGTGAACACATGAGTTCAGTTCAGTTCAGTCACTCAATAGTGTCAGACTCTTTGTGACCCCATGAACTGCAGTATGCCAGGCCAACCTGCCCATCACCAACTCCTGGAGTCTACCCAAACCCATATCCATTGAGTTGGTGATGCCATCCAACCGTCTCATCCTCTGTTGTTCTCTACACCTCCTGCCCTCAATCTTTCCCAGCAGAAGGGTCTTTTCAAATGAGTCAGCTCTTCGCATCAGGTGGCCAAAATATTGGAGTTTCAGCTTCAACATCAGTCCTTCCAATGAACACCCAGGACTGTTCTCCTTTAGGATGGACTGGTTGGATCTCCTTGCAGTCCAAGGACTCTCAAGAGTCTTCTCCAACACCACAGTTCAAAATCATCAATTCTTCTGTGCTCAGCTTTCTTTATAGCCCAACTCCCACATCCATACATGACCACTGGAAAAACCATAGCCTTGACTAGACGGACCTTTGTTGGCAAAGAAATGTCTCTGCTTTTTAATATGCTGTCTAGATTGGTCATAACTTTCCTTCCAAGGAGTAAATGTCTTTTAATTTCACGGCTACAATCACCATCTTAAATGATTTTGGAGCCCCTCAAAATAAAGTCTGACACTGTTTCCACTATTTCCCCATCTATTTCCCATGAAGTGATGGGACCGGATGACATGATCTTTATTTTCTGAATGTTTAGCTTTAAGCCAACTTTTTTACTCTCCTCTTTCACTTTCGTCCAGAGGCTCTTTAGTTCTTCTTCACTTTTTGCCTTAAGTTTGGTATCATCTGCATATCTCAGCTTACTTATATGTCTCCCGGCAATCTTGATTCCAGCTTGTGCTTCATCCAGCCCAGCGATTCTCATGATGTACTCTGCATATAAGTTAAAGAAGCAGGGTGACAATATAGAGCCTTGATGTACTCCTTTTCCTATTTGAAACCAGTCTGTTGTTCCATGTCCAATTCTAACTGTTGCTTCCTGACCAGCATACAGGTTTCTCAAGAGGAAGGTCAAGAGTTCTGGTATTCTTATCTCTTTTAGAATTTTCCACAGTTTACTGTAATCCACACAGTCAAAGGCTTTGGCATAGTCAATAAAGCAGAAATAGATGTTTTTCTGGAACTCTCTTGCTTTTTCTATGATTCAGCAGATGTTGGAAATTTGATCTCTGGTTCCTCTGCCTTTTCTAAAACCAGCTTGAACATCAGGAATTTCATGATTCACATATTGCTGAAGCCTGGCTTGGAGAATTTTGAGCATTACTTTACTAGCGTGTGAGATGAGTACATTGTGCAGTAGTTTTAGCATTCTTTGGCATTGCCTTTCTTTGGGATTGGAATGAAAACGACCTTTTCCAGTCCTATGGCCACTGTTGAGTTTTCTAAATTTGCTGGTGTATTGACTGCAGCACTTTCACTGTGTCATCTTTCAGGATTTGAAATAGCTCAACTGGAATTCCATCACCTCCAATAACTTTGTTTGTAGTGATGCTTCCTAAGGCCCACTTGACTTCACATTCCAGGAATTCTGGCTCTAGGTCAGTGATCACACCATCGTGATTATCTGGGTCATGAAGATCTTTTTTATACAGTTCTTCTGTGTATTCTTGCCACCTCTTCTTAGTGTCTTTTGCTTCTGTTAGGTTCCTACCATTTCTGTCCTTTATTCAGTCCATCTTTGCATGAAATATTCCCTTGATATCTCTAATTTTCTTGAAGAGATCTCTAGTCTTTCCCATTTTATTGTTTTCCACTATTTCTTTGCATTGATCACTGAGGATGGCTTTCTTATCTCTCCTTGCTATTCTTTGGAACTCTGCATTCAAATAGGTATAACACATCATTACAATCATTTTCCTTTACAGATTTTTTTGTTGTTATTAGATCTTTGCCCTAGCTCTTGCTTACAGTTTTAGGCTGTGACATTTAATAATTGCTTGTAATTATTTTTGACAAATACCTTTGAGGAAAAGACTTTTCACACTGACTGGTCTCTAAGTAAAGTCTGATACAGAGAGACCTGGCCAGTGGAAGTCTTTTAGGAAACCACAAATGGATAAAATAATGACGGTTCTCTTGGAATAAGCTTTTTTGAAGCAGCTCCTGCACTGGTCTTTTCCCTTCAGTGCCTGCAACACTGCTAATTTTCACTATGAGTGTAGATTATTAGTTTTCAAGGCTCACAAACAGTTTGGAAAATGGGGAATGGGACTACAGAAAGTCAAAACAAAACAAAGCTCTCAGTTCTAACAAAGATTCAGTCATTTTTTTTTTTTTTGAAATAACAGTCGTAGATTACTGCAAGTCTTTGATTAATTTCTTTGCTTAGGTGCTCAGTTGTGTCTGACTCTTTGCGACAACATGGACTATAGCCCACCAGGTTCCTCTGTCCATGGAGTTTCTTCAGGCAAGAGTGGATTGCCAACCTTCCTCCAGGGAATCTTCCCAACCCAGGAATCAAACCCAGGTCTCCCACATTGCAGGCAGATTCTTTACTGTCTGAACCACCAGGGAATTTCTAGACTTCTGAAAAAGATGATTCCAGTAAGTCTTGCTAGTTTTCTTGTTGCTTTCATGGAGCAGAAATTTTCAGAGATCCTTACTTCATTTTTGCTCACATCTGTATAGTAGATTGAATATGAAATTCAGTTGTAACAATTTCCATTTTTCATTTAACATACAGTTAATACACACACACATATACTATATATATGAGCTCCCCTGTTGTGGGAGAACTGTGTTTGAAACCTGGGTTGAGAAGATGCCCTGGAGGAGGGCTTGGGCAACCTAGTCCAGTATTCTTGCCTGGAGAATCCCCAAGGACAGCGGACCTGGTAGGCTCCCGTCCATGGGGTCACAAAGAGTTGGACATGACTGAGCAAGTAAGCAAACACACACACATATATATGTATGCGTGCACACTTAGTTGCTCAGTCATGTCGGACTCTTTGCTACACCATGGACTGCATCCCACCAGGCTAGTTCCATGGGTATTCTCCAGGTAAGAATACTAGACTAGGTGACCATGCTCTTCTCATATATATGTATATGATTCCCTATTTATACACTACAAAAACTACAGTATTCAGTGACAGTTGTTTTTATAAAATGTAATTCTGTTAAGTGGACATTATAATTTGATTCAGCTCACTTCAGCTGTGTCCATATCTTTGCAACCCCATAAACTATATCACACCAGGCTTCCTTGTCCATCACCAACTCCCAGAGCTTGCTCAAAGTCATATGCATCGAATTGGTGATGTCATTCAACCATCTCATCCTCTGTCATCCCCTTCTCCTCGTTCCTTCAATCTTTCCCAGCATCAGGGTCTTTTTGAATGAGTCAGTTCCTCGCAAACTATTGGAGCTTCAGCATCAGTCTTTCCAGTAAATATTCAGTGAATAATAATAAAAATAATATCTATATTTATATCCATATCTATATCTGATGAAAAGTATAAGGATCCAGAAAAATAGTCATACAATTGAATTCCTGTTACATACTAATATGAAAGAATTAATCAGATGCCTATGAATTGCTTGGTACATGAAACATCATCTTGAATAATCTGGTATAATTAATAACTGTATTTGTTAAGTTACTATCTGTATACGTGATGCTACTTATGTCTATTCTATTAATTTAGGGACAGTCAGTTTTCTTTCTGATATTTTTTTAAATTGAAATCTAGTTGACATATAACATTATATTAGTTTCAGGTATACAATATAATGATTTTATACATGTATATATTACAAAATAATCTTAGATGATACTCAAAGCATTACCAAATTCCCAGGTACAATTGCTCATTTTTAAGAATGCATCATACTGTAAAACTATGCATATTGATCATTTATTTTAGAAGATTTGTATTTGTATACATATTTACACACAAATTACATGGCAGTCTCAAAAGAAAAAAAATGTAAGAAACTTTGCAGTTGCTGTCCCCTAGAATATTATTCTCCTTGGTATCAGCACTTGTTATCCACATAGTTTACCTTCTTATCTCCTTCATATTGCTCCACTACTTTATCTGAGAGACATTTCCTGTTCAGCCTATTGAAAAGTGGCGCTTCTCTTACTTTGTGCTTTATTTTCCTTCATAATGCTTATCTCCTTCTAAAATATTTTATATTTACATTTTCTACCTTACTGTAACTTTTGTTTACTGCAGTATCCATCTAATCTAGAATAGATGTAGTATACACCTGATAAATCTTTGTCAAATTTTATGTTTCTGTGCTGATCAACCCTGTTCTTTCTTTCCCCATAATTCATGCTGTTCTGTAGAGCAGATCTTAGTTTCCCCTTTTTTGATAAATATTGCTATATTTTTCCCCTGGATTGAAGAATAGAAAAGTAAAATACTTTCTCTATGTTATCCAAAATTTTAAAGGGAGAGTAATGTCTCCTTTCTTAAATTATTGAATTTTGTATGTAAATTATGGCAGGGGTTTTTTTAGTCTTTTCTGAATACTTATTTCAGAATTCCTGAAGACTAGCATTGTATTTTGAATGGATATGTTTGTTACTTGACCAACTAGTTAGTATAATATATAACTTCTCAGACTGTAATATGATTGAACTAATGGTCAGTAATATGTGATTTCAAGTATTACCAAAAGGAAGTTCTTTGTTATAAAAGCCAAATGTTTCAGCTGATCCTAAAGCAAACTTGTAACGTTCTGGATTCCCATATTAATTCTCTCACCACTATTATATTTAAAAGAATTATTTTTGTAGCTTTTTGTGGTGAAAATTTAATGAGTGTCGGCCTTTGTTTCAAACAGTGAAACTAGACACATGGCCTTGGGCAACCTTTTAATGATTTCGGATTTAAAATGAAGTTTCTACTCATGGTATTCATTATACCTTTTAAAACCAAGCAATACTTTCCTAATGCCATTATTCAATCACCTACCACACATAGTTCTGCTTACCTCTAATTACTTTAAAACGTGAGACTGAGGTCTACATTTTAATATATGGGATGGAAAATCAATAAAAACCTAGAATGATATTTACACTATTAAGGGTATCTATACATTATTAAGGATATGAAAGGGAACAGTTTGGCCAGAATTAATTTCTCGTGCCTTCAATTGTTTGCTTCCTTGTTGCTATAATACAAGACTCACTGGATTTAGATGCCCACCAGCAAACCTCACTGTCAGTGTTGCACCAAAAAACAACCTCCAGCTTTTTAGAAAACTAGATTTGTCAATGTTACTGAGTTATATGGCACAATACACAGTAGATGAGAATGAATGATTATAACTTAAGTCTGTAGAGTCTTTTTTATTTATTTATTGTTGAGATTATTGTATGTTTGCCTTCCCCATCTGTTCTGAATGTGCTATTCTGTCATTGTTTATAAAAGCCTTGTGAGACATCAAGTTCACTATTTTGACTTGCAAGCAGAGTCTTTACTGTCTGATCCACCAGGTAAGCCCAAAGGACCCTATAAACCAAATTAAATGAACTTGGATTTTAACCAGGCACATAGCAACCATTTGGGCTTCCCTGGTGGCTCAGATGGTAAAGAATCTGCCTGCAAAGTGGAAAACCTGGGTTTGAACACTATGTAAGGAAGACCTGCAGAAGGAACTGGCAACCCACTTCAGTATTTTTGCCTGGAGAATCCCATGGATAGAGGATCCTGGTGGATTACCAGACAATATTACCTGCCTCCTGAGAAACCTGTATGCAGGTAAAGAAGCAACAGTTAGAACCAGACATGGAACAACAAACTGGTTCCAAATTGGGAAAGTAGTATGTCAATGCTTTATATTGTCACCCTGCTTGTTTAACTTATATGCAGAGTACATCATGCTAAATGCTGGGCTGGATAAAGCACAAGCTGGAATCAGGATTGCCAGGAGAAATATCAATAACCTCTGATATGCAGATGACAACACCATTATGGCAGAAAGTGACAGGGAATTAAAGAGCCTCTTGATTAAAGTGAAAGAGGAGAGTGAAAAAGCTGGCTTAAAACCAATATTCACAAAACAAAGATCATGGCATCCAGTTCCATCACTTCGTGGCAAATAGATGGGGAAACAATGGAAACAGTGAGAGACTATTTTGGGGGGGCTCCAAAATCACTGCAGATGGTGACTGCAGCCATGAAATAAAAAGATGCTTGCTCCTTGGAAGAAAAGCTGTGACAAACCTAGACAGCATATTAAAAAGAAGACACATGACTTTGCCAACAGAGGTCAAAGCTATGGTTTTTCCAATAGTCATGTATGAATGTGAGAGTTGGACCATAAAAAAGTTGAACTCCAGAGAAAAGATGTTTTTGAATTGTATTGTTGGAGAAGGCTCTCTGGAGAGTCCCTTGAACTGAAAAGAGGCCAAACCAGTCAATCCTAAAGGAAATCAGTCTTGAATATTCATTGGAAGGACTGATGCTGAAGCTGAAGCTCCAATACTTTGGCCACCTAATGCAAAGAGCTGACTCATTAGAAAAGACCCTGATGCTGGGAAAGATTGAAAGCAGGAATAGAAGGGGATTACAGAGGATGAGATTATTGGGTGGCATCACCGACTCAATGGACATGAGTTTGAGCAAGATCCAAGAGATGGTGAAGAACAGAGAGGCCTGGCGTGCTGCAGTCTGTGAGGTTGTAAAGATTCAGAGATGACTGTGACTGAACAACAAATTTTGACTTTTCTTGTTATCATGCATTATACTGTTGTTTCATTGTTTCCCTGTGTAGAATTTTGGGAGCACTCTTCCTATAAGAGAGAGCTCACAAATTCATGTTTTAAATAAAAATATTTTGGAAATGGACATATCTCACATGGCACAAGATATGTATTCACTAGCTGAATTGAGGATAGTTGTGAGACATAAACCTTGTGAGGAAGATCTACTTCCTCCAATTTTAGGAACATGTAATTTTGAAGGAGTGGTATTAAAAATCATATTATTTTATATATGTGGATAATGCATCACAAGTTTATTAACTGACTTCATGTATGTCAAACAATTAAGAAGGTATCCAATTAAGTATGGCAGGACTTCTAGTTCTGTGAACTTCTACAGTCATGTCAACATTTTTGTCTATGTTTTTCAGTGAAAATAGCCATAATTACTGCATATCTATATACAGTATTTGAGTATTTTTATAAAGAAAAGTATTATGGGCATATAAATTTATGTATATTTATGTAAATGTATAGATGCTATTGGTGAATATGTGTTTGTTGATGAATGCACATGATACCATGGAGAGAATTCTCAGGAAATAAAATGTTTATTAGACCTAAATCATTATTAAATATAGTTTAGCCAGTTTGGAAAATTTCACTTTATATTAATCTTAGTGCTTATTGAAGAATGTCTTTTTGCTCTTATTTTAATAACTAAGTTTAATTATATAATTTATATTACATGTCTTTCTTCTAAACTAATTTTAATAACCTAAGATTCTTGATTGAAATTGTAATTGCATAGAATAGAAATATTACACTAAAATATGAAATATGTGCAAGAATTTGAAAAGTTAATTGCTTAGTAATTTTATATTCTATAATATCTGATTTAATACTATCCACAATATTCTTTCATGTCTATCAACTTGTTATCTATATCCCAATTGCCTATTCAATGGTTTATAAAAAGATAAACCCACCAACACTGTTGGTGGGAATGCAAACTAGTACAGCCACTATGGAGAACAGTGTGGAGATTCCTTAAAAAACTGGAAATAGAACTGCCTTATGATCCAGCAATCCCACTGCTGGGCATACACACTGAGGAAACCAGAAGGGAAAGAGACACGTGTACCCCAGTGTTCATCGCAGCACTGTTTATAATAGCCAGGACATGGAAGCAACCTAGATGTCCATCAGCAGATGAATGGATAAGAAAGCTGTGGTACATATAC
>NW_011494708.1:12309723-12312141 GCF_000754665.1 Bison bison bison | reverse complement strand
AAAAACACCAATACAGTATACTAACGCATATATATGGAATTTAGAAAGATGGTAACGATAACCCTGTATACGAGACAGCAAAAGAGACACTGATGTATAGAACAGGCTTATGGACTCTGTAGGAGAGGGAGAGGGTGGGAAGATTTGGGAGAATGGCATTGAAACATGTGAAATGTCATGTATGAAACGAGATGCCAGTCCAGGTTCAATGCACGATGCTGGATGCTTGGGGCTGGTGCACTGGGACGACCCAGAGGGATGGTATGGGGAGGGAGGAGGGAGGAGGGTTCAGGATGGGGAACACATGAGAAATAAAAAAAAAAAAAGAAAAAAGATAAACCCAATGAACAATATTTAATAAAAATATATTTTAAGTAATCAGTATAATTTAAAAGGGTATGAATCTCAGTTAATAATCCATAATTTCAAGAGTACCAAGAAAAATTTTTTTCATGACAGTTATTACTGAGATATCCATGGTTGATTTAATCAGGTGCCTCCTGTTGTGGTGGTTCTGTTGCTTTTGTGAAATGACTAAGATTAAGTATCCTCCATGATTCAAGTCTTGGTTGTTGAGTCCAATCTTTGTTGATGCATCACAGGTATCTTTTTTGAGGTCTTTCTACATCCCACTCTAGACACTCCCAAGAGCAGAAAGGAAACATGCTTGGTATCTTAGCTTCAGCTGCCATTACAAAACTTCAAAAACTAGGCAGCCTGAACAACAGAAATATATTATCTCACAATTCTGGAGGCTACAAGGCCAAGATCAGGGTGCCAGCATGATTGAGATGTGGTGAGAGCTCTCTTGATGGTTTACAGATGGCTGCCTTCTTACCATGTCTTTACATGGCAGAAAAAGAGTAAGAACAAACTCTCTGGTGTCTCATCTTATATGAGTATCAGTCTCATTCTGAGAGCCCCAGTTTCATGACTCCATCTAAACCTAATTACTTCCTCTACTCTATTTCCAGTACCGTCACATTGAAGGTTAGGGTTGTAACACGTGAATTTTGTAGGAAGACACAATGTAGTTGCAAAGCATCAGACATGACTGAGGGACTAACAATTCAGTCCACATTACTCAGTTCCATATTATTTACATAATTGCTACATACTACCTGTTACCTTTTCCAAAAAACACTTTTTCCCCCCCTGTTCTCAAAGAGAGCTGACAGACATTGTGTTTTTCTTCTGATAGCTACTAAAATATGCTCTTATTGAGAAGAATATGATAATAAATAAAGCCAAAACATTCAAATTCCCTAATATCCTAAAAGGAATGGTGGAGGGAAGGGTGCTGTGAAATATCTTGCCACAAAACTTAACAGGACTTTTTCAGTTTGAATTTTATTGAACAGTAAGTAGCTCTGGCTTAAGATGGTAGGTCATAATATATCATTAAGTACTTTATTACTACCATCAAAATAATTTTCCTAACATCTTATAAGAAGAGCATTCAGTTTCCAAATATTGGTTATTTTGTTCCATGTCACTTTCTTTTGAGATTAAAATTTTTTCCACTTTTACATTTCTTTCAACTTTTCCTAGAGTGATAATTTTAAGACATTCTGGTAAGTGAATAAAGACACTTCAAGAAAATTAACCCAATTTTACTTCCAGCCAAGTCAATATTATATTTGTTAAAAGGAGAACAAACTTGTATCTATAAACAATTTTGAATAATCTGCATCTGAATAATTCCAACTGACTTAGATTTCCCCCATTAACTTGTCCTAACTCCCTAGAGAGAAGAGCTAACACCTATCCTACTCAAACTCTTCCAGAAAATTGCAGAGGAAGGTAAACTTCCAAACTCATTCTATGAGGCCACCATCACCCTAATACCAAAACCTGACAAAGATGCCACAAAAAAAAAGAAAACTACAGGCCAATATCACTGATGAACATAGATGCAAAAATCCTTAACAAAATACTAGCAATCAGAATCCAACAGCACATTAAAAAGATCATACACTATGACAAAGTGGGCTTTATCCCAGGGATGCAAGGATTCTTCAATATCTGCAAATCAATCAATGTAATACACCACATTAACAAATTGAAAAATAAAAGCCATATGATTATCTCAATAGATGCAGAGAAAGCCTTTGACAAAATTCAATATCCATTTATGATAAAAACTCTCCAGAAAGCAGGAATAGAAGGAACATACCTCAACATAATAAAAGCTGTATGTGACAAACCCACAGCAAACATTATCCTCAATGGTGAAAAATTGAAAGCATTTCCTCTAAAGTCAGGAACAAGACAAGGGTGCCCACTTTCACCATTACTATTCAACATAGTTTTGGAAGTTTTGGCCATAGCAATCAGAGCAGAAAAAGAAATAAAAGGAATCCAAATTGGAAAAGAAGAAGTAAAACTCTCACTGTTTGCAGATGACATGATCCTCTA
>NW_011494708.1:12309380-12309623 GCF_000754665.1 Bison bison bison | reverse complement strand
CAGGCTCTACTACAAAGCCACAGTCATCAAGACAGTATGGTACTGGCACAAAGACAGAAATGTAGATCAGTGGAACAAAATAGAAAGCCCAGAGACAAATCCATGCACTTATGGACACCTTATCTTTGACAAAGGAGGCAAGAATATACAATGGATTAAAGACAATCTCTTTAACAAGTGGTGCTGGGAAAACTGGTCAACCACTTGTAAAAGAATGAAACTAGAACACTTTCTAACACCATA
>NW_011494708.1:12273369-12308580 GCF_000754665.1 Bison bison bison | reverse complement strand
AACATCACTCATTATCAGAGAAATGCAAATCAAAACCACTATGAGGTACCATTTCACACCAGTCAGAATGGCTGCGATCCAAAAGTCTACAAGCAATAAATGCTGGAGAGGGTGTGGAGAAAAGGGAACCCTCTTACACTGTTGGTGGGAATGCAAACTAGTACAGCCACTATGGAGAACAGTGTGGAGATTCCTTAAAAAACTGGAAATAGAACTGCCTTATGATCCAGCAATCCCACTGCTGGGCATACACACTGAGGAAACCAGAAATGAAAGAAACACGTGTACCCCAATATTCATCGCAGCACTGTTATAATAGCCAGGACATGGAAGCAACCTAGATGTCCATCAGCAGATGAATGGATAAGAAAGCAGTGGTGCATATACACAATGGAGTATTACTCAGCCATTAAAAAGAATACATTTGAATCAGTTCTAATGAGGTGGATGAAACTGGAGCCTATTATACAGAGTGAAGTAAGCCGGAAGGAAAAACACCAATGCAGTATACTAATGCATATATATGGAATTTATAAAGATGGTAACAATAACCCTGTATACGAGAAGCAAAAGAGACACTGAGGTATAGAACAGTCTTTTGGACTCTGTGGGAGAGGGAGAGGGTGGGATGATTTGGGAGAACGGCATTGAAATATGTGTAATATCATATATGAAACGAGTCGCCAGTCCAGGTTCGATGCACGATACTGGATGCTCGGGGCTGGTGCCCTGGGACGACCCAGAGGGATGGTATGGGGAGGGAGGAGGGAGGAGGGTTCGGGGTGGGGAACACATGTATACCTGTGGCAGATTCATTTTGATATATGGCAAAACCAATACAATATTGTATAGTTAAATAAAATAAAATTAAAAAAAATAAAATAGATCATCTGGAAAATAAAATAAAATTCAGGGCAATTAAACTCTCTTAAATAGGGCTTCCCTGGTGGCTCAAATGGTAAAGTGTCTACTGTAATGTGAGAGACCCAGGTTTGATACTTGGGTCGGGAAGATGCCCTGGAGAAGGAAATGGCAACCCACTCCAGTATTCTTGCCTGGAGAATTCTCTGGATTGAGGAGCATGGTAGGCTACAGTCCATGGGGTTGCAAAGAGTGGGACATGACTGAGAGACTTCACTTCACTTCAGACTTTCTTAAAACACCTTTGAATGATCTTTTTCAATTAAACCTAAAATGAAAGAAGTGTTTTAAATATTATTTTTCATAAAATTAATGAAGTAATTTTCATTAAATTAAAAAAAATAATAATAGTAAATGGGCACCCGTGGTTTATATGAATCTGAGAATAGAGTGAAGAAAATGGATTCTAAATCCATGGGGATGAGTTTCTATGTCATGGAGAAAAAAATACAAGTTCCTTCTGAGAAAATGAATTTAGTTCATTTATTCTACTTGTCTACATCTCTTGAGTTCCAAGGATAGCTTTGAGAAAAATGAAAACAGTAACAGATGACCTTGCAATTGATGAATCAATTGACTTCACACTGAAACTATGCACCTGGTGATAGCAAGATGTTTTAATATTTGTTACAGAGAAACAGAAGTTAAATGAGGGTTTACATCCATACCCCTTGAATTCTCAGAAAGATGATACAGTATGAGGTACTTTAATAAAATCTCTGTTTGTTAGAAGATTATTTAGCATTTCCGAGAACAAGTTATAGTTATAAAGAATATATTTCGATAAGCTGTGTAGTATGGATTTCCCTGGTGACAAGATATGTAGTATATGGAAGTATAATACAAGCATAAAGTTATTAATTTCCAGTCAATACTGTATACAAGTATTTAATGCTTGTTAATATAGAAATCTGGATCCCACCATTATAATATACCATTTTACAAATCATTGAGTCACAATTTATGAATTATACTACCAAATTGCCTTCTAGTTATTGTCTTTCCGGTTTGAGCTTCAACAAAATTGGAAATAGTTTCACATTTGCTATTTCCTCTTTTTATAGGATTACAAAAACAACCCACTGAGGCATTTCCCTAGTATATACTACCTCTTTCTCCAAGTCACTTTCACATTGTTCACATTCAGTTTGATCATCTCAGTTGATTGTGAAAATAATGATATATATTCTTAATAATTTGTACTCACTAAATATAAGCTTGGAATAACTGAATAGCAGTTTAATTGAGTCCTCCAAGATAGTTACCACTTTAAAAAGGAAATTTTAAACTCTACAGAAACTGTTTAAAATAAAATTTTAAACGGTTTCTAAAATGGCATGTCCAGCAGCAAGAGTGTGCAATAGCGATAATTTTAAGAACAGAAGTTCTGTAAACTACCTCTCACTGTGATTGAACAGTCTTTTTCTCTCATGGGCTGTCCAATCACTGCAGCTTCCAAGCTCCATTCTTGTGGATGTATCACATATCCACAGCAGTCTGTTCACCTCACATTTCCTCCTGCTTTCTAATCTTTTAGGGATTGACATAGGAAATCCCTCTTCCCATCCATAATCTATCCTCCCTGTGTTTGTGTTACTGATGCCTTCTTCTCAACTGATAGAAGGGAGGGATGTATCCTGTCCTGTCAAAATCAGCATCTCCACAAATGCATCTCTCATTTTATATTCTCAGTGGTTTCACTTTTTCGGATATCCCCTCCTGCTATTTCTCACGTCTGGGGTATTTTTGCCAGTAGCCTAGAAACATATATTAATTTCTATAATTTTCAAAAGGAAACCAAATAAAATGAAATCCCCTTTAATCCCCCTACTCCTCTATGGTAACTGTTCCATTTCATTTGTTCCCTTCATATGTACACTTTTAAAAAGATAGACCTGTTCATGCTGTTTTCCATTTCCTGTAAAGTTCATTCATGTTGCAGCTCCTGTAAAATCTTGCTCATACTCCATCATTCCTTCAAGTGTGGAGAGGTCCAGGGCAAACAGTCACCTCTCTTCAGCTGTCCTACTGACTTAAATTTATATATCAGAGCAGCCCTTAGCTAAACTGACTTCTTTCTCAAGAAATTCCTCTTCTATTTCATGCTTACTCCCACACTACAAGTTTTCCAACAATCAGTTCAGTTCATTTAATTTCAGTCACTAAGTCATGTTCAACTCTTTGTGACCACAGGGACTGCAGCACACCAGGCCTCCCTGTCCATCACCAACTCCTGGAGTTGACTCAAACTCATGTCCATTGAGTCGGTGATGACATCCAACCACATCATCCTCTGTTGTCCCCTTCTCCTCCTGCCCCCAATCCCTCCCAGCATCAGGGTCTTTTCAAATGAGACAGTTCTTCACATCAGGTGACCAATGTATTGGAGTTTCAGCTTCAGCATCAGTCCTTCCAATGAATGTTCAGGACTGATTTCCTTTAGGATGGACTGGTTGGATCTCCTTGCTGTCTGAGGGACTCTCAGGAGTCTTCTCCAACACCACGGTTCAAAAGTACCAATTCTCTGGTGTTCAGCTTTCTTTATAGTCCAACTCTCACATCCATACATGACTACTGGAAAAACCATAGCTTTGACTAGATGGACCTTCATTCGCAAAGTAATGTTTCTGCTTTCTTAATGTGCTGTCTTGGTTGGTCATAACTTTTCTTCCAAGAAGCAAGTGTCTTTTAATTTCATAGTTGCCATCACCATCTGCAGTGATTTTGGAGGACAAAAATTAAAGTCTGTCATTGTTTCCATTGTTTCCCCATCTATTTGCCATGAAGTGATGGACCAGATGCCATGATCTGAGTTTTCTGAATGTTGAGTTTTAAGCCAACTTTTCCCCTCTCCTCTTTCACTTTCATCAAGAGGCCCTTTAGTTCTTCTTTGCTTTCTGCCGAAAGGGTGGTGTCATCAGCATACCAGAGGTTATTGATATTTCTCCCAGGACTCTTGATTCCAACTTGTGCTTTATCCAGTCCAGTGTTTCTCATGATGCATATAAGTTAAATAAGTTAAATAAGCATATAAGTTAAATAAGCAGGGTGACAATATACAGCCTTGACGTACTCCTTTTCCTCTTTGGAACCAGTCTGTTTTTCCATGTCCAGTTCTAACTGTTGCTTCTTGACCTGCATACAGATTTCTCAAGAGGCAATTCAAATGGTATGGTTTTCCAATCTCTTGAAGAATTTCCCAGAGTTTGTTTTGGTCCACACAGTCACAGGCTTTGGCTTAGTCAATAAAGCAGAAGTAGCCTAGAAACTAGGTAGGTGATTTTCTGGAACTCTCTTGCTTTTTTGATGATCCAGTAGATGTTGGCAATTTGACCTCAGGTTCGGCTGCCTTTTCTAAATCCAGCTTGAACATCTAGAATTTCATGGTTCACATACTGTTGAAGACTTGTTTGGAGAATTTTGAGCATTACTTTATTAGCGTGTGAGATGACTGTAGTTTTGTGGTAGTCTGAGCATTCTTTGGCATTGCCTTTCTTTGGGATTGGAATGAAAACTGACCTTTTCCAGCCCTGCGGCCACTGCTGAGTTTTCCAAATTTGCTGCCATATTGAGTGCAGCACTTTCACAGAATCATCTTTTAGGATTTAAATTAGCTCAACTGGAAGTCCATCACTTCCACTAGTTTTGTTCATAGGGATGTTTCCTAAGGCCTACGTGACTTTGCATTCCAGGATGTCTGGCTCTACATGAGTGATCACACCGTTGTGATAATCTGGGTCATAAAGATCTTTTTTTGTATAGTTCTGTGTATTCTTGCCACCTCTTCTTAATATCTTATGCTTCTGGTAGGTTCACATGATTTCTGTCCTTTAGTAAGCCCATCTTTATATGAAACCTTCCTTTGGTATCTCTAATTTTCTTGAAGTTACCTCTAGTCTTTCCCATTCTATTGTTCTCTATTACTTTGCACTGATCCCTGAGGAAGGCTTTCTTGTCTCTCCTTGCTATTCTTTGGAACTCTGCATTCAAATGGATATATCTTTCCTTTTCTCCTTTGCCTTTTGCTTCTCTTCTTTTCTCAGCTATTTGTAAGACCTCTTCAGATAACCACTTTGCCTTTTTGCAATTCTTTTCTTGGGGAATGTCCTGATCTCTGCCTCCTGTACAATGTCACGAAACTCTGTCCATAGTTCTTCAGGCAGTCTATCAGATCTAATCCCTTGAATCTATTTGTCACTTCCACTGTATAATCATACGGGATTTGATTTAGGTTATACCTGAATGTGAATGGTCTAGTGGTTTTCCTTACTTTCTTCAATATAAGTCTGAATTTGGCAATAAGGTATTCATGATCTGAGCCACAGTCAGCTCCCAGTCTTGTTTTTGCTGACTGTATAGAACTTCTCCATCTTCGGGTGCAAAGAATATAATCAATCTGATTTCAGTATTGACCATCTGGTGATGTCCACGTGTAGAGTCTTCTTGTGTGTTGTTGGAAGAGGGTGTTTGCTATGACCAGTGTGTTCTCCTGGCAAAGCTCTATTAGCCTTTGCCCTGATTCATTCTGTACTCCAAGGTCAAATTTCCCTATTCCTTCTCGTATTTCTTGACTTCCTACTTTTGCATTCCAGTCCCCTATAATGAAAAGGACATCTTTTTTGGGTGTTAGTTCTAGAAGGTCTTGTATGTCTTCATAGAACGATTCAACTTCAGCTTCCTCAGCATTACTGGTCAGGGCATAGACTTGGATTACTGTGATATTGAATGGCTTGCCTTAGAAATGAACAGAGATCATTCTGTCATTTTTGAGATTGCATCCAAGTACTGTGTTTCAGACCTTTTGTTGACTATGATGACTACTCCATTTCTTCTAAGGTATTCTTGCCCACAGTAGTTTATATAATGGTCATCTGAGTTAAACTCACCCATTCCAGTCCATTTTAGTTCACTGATTCCTAAAATGTCAATGTTCACTCTTGCCATCTCCTGTTTGACCACTTCCAATTTTCCTTGATTCTGGACCCAACATTCCAGGTTCCTATGCAATATTGCTCTTTACAGCAATTTTGGACTTTACTTCCATCACCAGTCACATCCACAACTGGGCATTGTTTTTGCTTTGGCTCTGTCTCTTCATTCTTTCTGGAGTTATTTCTCCACTGGTCTCCAGTAGCATATTGGGCACCTACCGACCTGGGAGTTCATTTATCAGTGTCATGTCTTTTTGCTTTTTGATACTATTCATGAGGTTCCCAAGGCAAGAATACTGAACTGGTTTGCCATTCCCTTTTCCAGTGGACCACGTTTTGTCAGAACTCTCCACCATGACCCATCCGTCTTGGGTGGCCCTACATGGCATGGCTCATTGTTTCACTGAGTTAGAGAAGGCTGTGGTCCATGTGATCAGATTGGTTAGTTTTCTGTGATTGTGGTTTTCAGTCTGTCTCCCCTCTGATGGAGAAGGATAAGAGGCTTATGGAAGGCTCCTGATGCGAGAGTGACTGAGGGGGAAATTGGGTCTTGTTCTGATGGATGGGGTCATGATCAGTAAATTTTTAATCCAAATTTCTGTTGGTGGATAGAGCTGTGTTCCTTCCCTGTTATTTACCTTTGTCCAAGCTATGGTGGAGGTAATGAAGATAATGGCGACCTCCATCAACATGTCCCATGCATGCACTACTACAGTCAGTGCCCCCAGCCTTCTCAGCATGCCACTGCTGACCCACGCATCCACTGGAGACTACTGGGCACTATGGGCAAGTCTAGGTCAGTCTCTTGTTGGGTCACTGCTCCTTTCTCCTGGGTCCTAGTGTGCACAAGGTTCTGTTTGTGCCCAAGAAGAGTTTGTTTCCCAGTCCTGTGTAAGTCCTGGGCTTTCTGGTGGACTTAATGGTGACCTCTTCCAAGAAGCTTATGCCATACCCAGGTCCTCTGCACCCAGAGGCCATGCCCCTGCAACAGTCCACTGCTGACATGTACCTCCACAGGAGATACTCAAACACAGTTCTGTCTCAGTCTCATAGGGTCTCTGGGTCCTGGTGCAACAAAGGTTTGTTTGAGCCCTCTGAGTATTTCTGGTGGGTATGAGGTTTGATTCTAAATGCGATTTCACCCCTCCTACCATAGTCCACTCATGTAGACTTCCTTTCTTCTACCCTCTAATGGGTATTACTCTTCGGAATTCTAACCTTATCCTTTCACTCTCCTTTCCTTCTCTTTCTAGGAGATTTAGGCAACCTTGAATGCCGTATATATGGCAGTGATTCACAGATAGTGACCTTTATTTGAGATAAATAGAGATAAGTCTATCTTTACTTCACTTATCTACTTATCTATGGTACAGCTATCTTAGATTAATGGGTGCAAACTCTTTGGAATGTTTGTCCTTAATTCCATGTTTTCACTTTAATTAATATTCAACAGCTTGCTAAGTTTTGCCAGTCACCCAACCCCACAAAATATGGCCTCCTTAACCAACTTATGTCATCTCACATTTTAAAACCCAATTTGTAAAGCCCCCATAATCAGTAATTTTGAATACATAAATTTAATTATGCATTGTTTCTTCTGTTTGCTAGGGTCTGCTTTAATATGGACAGAGAGTGCTCATATCTCTAATATATAACTCATTCAATTTCTATCAATCAGTGTAGTTGGAGTATCTTTGAGCCAGGCCCTACTTTTTTTGACTTCATTAAAGATTTTTTTTTTTAATTACCAAGAAAGAGAACTTTTCAAAACACTTCACAAACTTTGAATAGAATTCCATTTTTAACTTTTGTCTACTTGCCAAACTTTATTTTTTATTTTAAGATGTGATTCAACCCCTCACAAGTTAAATGCCCGATTCTGAATTCCAGTTCTACCAGCCCCTTTGTATGTGATCTTTGGCAAAATATAGTGTGTCTTTGTACCTCAGTTTTATTGTCTATATAAAAATGACAATCTCATGCATGTGTGCTTAGTCCCACAGTCATTTCAGACTCTTTGAGAGCCCATGAACTGTGGCCCTCCAGGCTCTTCTGTCCATGAGGATTTTCCAGGCAAGAATACTGGAGTGGGTTGCCATTCATATCTCCAGGGGATCTTCCCAACCTAGGGATTGATCCTAGGCCTCCCACATTGCAGGTGGACTCTTTACAGTCTGAGCCACCAGGGAAGCCTGGCAATCTCATACACACACACACACACACACATATATAGAGAGAGACACTCATTGGAAAAGACCCTGATGCTGGAAGGATTGAAAGCAGAAGAAGAGGGTGACAGAGGATGAGATGGCTGGATGACATCACCGATGCAGTGGGCTTGAATTTGGGAAAACTCCAGGAGAAGGTGAGGACTAGGAAGGCCTGGCATGCTGCAGTCCATGGGGTTGTAAAGAGTTAGACAGAACTTGATTACTGAAAAACAACAGCTGTATATATTTAACAAATACAAGTATTGCTTTCAAGCTTATTTGTGTGAAACAGTCAGAAATATTCTTGGTGCCTATTGAAGAAAGTAGAGAAAACCACTAGACCATTCAGGTAAGACCTAAATCAAATCCCTTATGATTATACTGGGGAAGTGACAAATAGATTCAAGGGGTTAGATCTGATAGACTGCCTGAAGAACTATGGGCAGAGGTTCGTGACATTGTGCAGCAGGGAGTGATCAAGACCATCACCAAGAAAATGAAATGCAAAATGGCAAAATGGTTATCTGAGGAGGCCTTACAAATAGCTGAGAAAAGAAGAGAAGCAAAAGGCAAAGTAGAAAAGGAAAGATATACCCATTTGAATGCAGAGTTCCAAAAAATAGCAAGGAGAGATAAGAAAACCTTCCTCAGTGATCAATGCAAAGAAATAGAGGAAGACAAAAGAATGGGAAAGATTAGCGATCTCTTCAAGAAATTTAGAGATAACAAGGGAATATTTCATGCAAAGATGGGCTCGATAAAGGACAAACATTGTATGGACCTAACAGAGCATAAGATATTAAAAGAGGTGGCAAGAATACACAGAAGAACTATACAAAAAAGATCTTCGTGTCCCAGATAGTCATGATGGTGTGACCACTCACCTAGAGCCAGACATCCTGGAATGTGAAATCAAGTGGTCCTTAAGAAATATCATTATGAACAAAGCTAGTGGAGGAGATGGAATTCCCATTGATCTATTTCAAATCCTTAAAGTTGATGCTGTGAAAGTGCTGCACTCAATATGCCAGCAAATTTGGAAAATTCAGCAGTGGCCACCGAGCTGGAAAAGATCAGTTTTCATTTCAACCCCAAAGAAAGGCAATGCCAAAGAATGCTCAGACTACTACAAAACTACAGTCATCTCACACGCTAACAAAGTAATGCTCAAAATTCTCCAAAGGAGGCTTCAACTGTACGTGAACTAAGAACTTCCAGATATTCAAGCTGGATTTAGAAAAGGCAGAGGATCCAGAGATTAAATTGCCAACATCCACTGGATCATCAAAAAAGCAAGAGAGTTTCAGAAAAACATCTACTTCTGCTTTATTGATTATGGCCAAAGCCTGTGACTGAAGACCACAACAAACTCTGGGAAATTCTTAAAGAGATGGGAATACCAGACCACCTGAACTGCCTCTTGAGAAATCTGTGTGCAGGTCAGGAAGCAACAGTTAGAACTGGACATGGAAAAACAGACTGTTTCAAATTGGTAAAGGAGTACATCAAGGCTGTATTTTGTCACCCTGTTTATTTAACTTATATGGAGAGTACATCATGATATATTCTGGACTAGATGAAGCACAAACTAGAATGAAGATTGCCCAGAGAAAGATCAATAACCTCTGGTATGCAGATGACACCACCGTTATGGCAGAAAATGAAGAAGAACTAAAGAGCCTTGTGATGAAAGTGAAAGAGGAGAGTGAAAAAGTTGGCTTAAAACTCAACATTCAGAAAACTAAAATCATGGCATCTGGTCCCATCACTTCATGGCAAATAGATGGGGAAAAGTGGAAACAGTGACTGACTTTATTTTGGGGCTCCAAAATCACTGCAGATGGTGACTGCAGCCATGGAATTAAAAGACACTTGCTCCTTGTAAGAAAAGTTATGACCAACCTAATGTGAACATGAAGTCGCTCAGTTGCGTCCGACTCTGAGACCCCATAGACTATAGCCTACCAGGCTCCTCTGTCCATGGGATTTTCCAGGCAATAGTA
Organism: Bison bison bison; assembly: GCF_000754665.1. Taxonomy (NCBI): domain Eukaryota; kingdom Metazoa; phylum Chordata; class Mammalia; order Artiodactyla; family Bovidae; genus Bison; species Bison bison. The sequence goes on along the minus strand of NW_011494708.1, from coordinate 12,298,515 downwards.
CTGGAGGGGATTGCCATTTCCTTCTCCAAGGGATCTTCCCAACCCAGGGATCGAACCTGGGTCTCCCGCATCGTAGACAGACGCTTTACCGTCTGAGCCACCAGGGAAGTAATGACCAACTTAAACAGAACATTAAAAAGCAGAGACATTGCTTTGCCAACAAAGGTCCATCTAGTCAAGGCTATGGTTTTTCCACTAGTCATGTATGGATGAGAGAGTTGGACTATAAAGAAAGATGAGCACCAGAGAATTGATACTTTTGAACTGTGGTGTTGGAGAAGACTCTTGAGAGTCCTTTGGCTAGCATGGAGATCCAACCAGTCCATCCTAAAGGAAATCAGTCCTGAATATTCATTGGAAAGACTGATGCTGAAGCTGAAACTCCAATACGTTGGCCACCTGAAGAACAGTCTCATTTGAAAAGACCCTGATGTTGGAAAAGATTAAACATGGGAAGAGAAGGGGACAACAGAAAATGAGATGGTTAGATGGCATCACCAACTCAATGGGCATGAGTTTGAGTAAGCTCTGGGAGTTGGTGATGGACAGGGAGGCTTGGTTTGCTGCAGTTCATGGGGTCGCAAAGAGCTGGACAGGAATGAAGGACTGAACTGACTGAGGAACCACTCAGTGAATGCTATGCTACCGGTTATCCTCTTCCTTTTCCTTCTTGTCATTATTTTCACTGTTAATACTTGGATAAGACATACCGTTATTATACTGGTTAATCACTTAAGAAGAATGGGCTTATCTTATTTATCTTGTATTCTTATGTGCTACTTATTCATGGTTTCTGAAACAACTTACCACGAACCTAGTGACTTAACAGCACAAATTTTCTATCCTACTGTTCTATTGGTCAGAAGTCCAATATGGAAATATTGGGCTAAAATCAAGTTGTCAGTGAGGCTAATTTCCTTACCAGAGGCTCCTTGGAAGAAGCTTTCTATTTCTTTTCCATTTCTGAAGCTTCTTGTGTTCATTGACTTGTGCCTCTTACCATCTTTCTTTAAAGTCAGAAATATTGCCTCTACCTTTTATTTTCTCTTACTTCTTTGAATTTTTCCCTCTGACCACAATGAAGAAAGGTTCCAGGCTTTCTAGGATTCATGTGGGTAGATTGGATCCACTTGGATAATCTAGTCTAATAGTCCCATTTCAAAGTTCTCAGCATTTATCATATCTGACAATTCCCTTTGGCTCTGGAGATTGAGACACTCATATCTTTGGGAATCCATTATATTGACTACTATACCTACTTTCTAATATACCTGCTACCTTATTGAGTCATAGGCATCATATGGAGTCATATGATGGGTGAGGAAAATTGCCAATATAAATCCCTTATATTTTTGCCACAAATCCTTTTAACAATATTGTAATTAAAAGTTACTCTTGAAATTTATTTGTACTCTTTACAGTATATTGATACTTCAGATATAATGCAATTTTGGATGTCATATATTTCTTTTTGATGTGCATAAACAATGTCATAAAGGGGACACATTTAGTTTAAAATACCATGCATTATTGAGAATGAGTAAAATAATTACCTTTAAATATTAAATTATCACCAATACACATTAATATTCAAAGATGTTTACAAACTCTGAATGGAATTCCAAATTTATCCTCCATGAGCAGTATTTTCTAATAGGAAGCCATCTGGAAGCCATTATACTGGAGAGCAAGAAAATTATAACAGTTCAAAATGTTCTCACATTCTGTAGCATAAGTTTTCTTAGGGGATGTTAGGGCTGTTATAGTGTTAGGCTCTTTTGGAAGTCATATAAGTGTTATTTTTAGTCCATTAACACTTCTCCCATATTAGCTATTAGGGTTGCTTTGTTGTGACTGCCAGTGAGAAAGGGATTGATTATAAAGGAAGAGTGTATCTATATAAATGAATCTAAGATGAAGAAAAGGATGGATGTAGAATAATAAACTAAAATAGACAAAGCTATGGATTCATACATAGTAGGGGAATTGTGAAAGGATAAAACTTGATAGATTCTATAACCAGTTGTAGAATTAATGATAGATTTTTTGCCTACTTTACACTTCTGTTAAACTTTCTAAGCATTCATGTGAAAAATAAGTAGCTTCCAGATACTGAAAGAGGTTTCTCTTTCCAAGTCTTAGATAGGTATTGCTTTTTGTAGGTGCATTCATTATTCTTTTAATTTCATTGAAATTTAAATGTTTCTAACATATTGAACCTAGGTTGAAATTTTCTGCTATTTTAAAAAAGAAGTGTTAATTCATGAATGCGGTCTAACTGTAAATGATTTATAAAATATATAATAATTATATAGAATACACATTTTGAATCTTTTATGGCCCTGGTTTGTTACATTTCTAACTCCCCCACAGAAATAAACATGGCTAACATTTTTACACATGTATGTGTTAGTACACTCACATTTGCATGTGCATACACCTGCACACACATTAAACAGATATTTCATTTTAGTAGAAATTAGATCATGCTTTCATATATCTTTTTTTTTTTTTTGCTTTTTATAATGTATAGCCACTTCATAGATTTTCCCTCTCAGACCATGTAGGTGTTAATTATTTTTAATGACTTCCATTTTATTCATTGTACATAAATAACATACTATTTTCCTACTCCTCTTTTAAGGGATATTTAAGATGTTTCTAGTTGATTACCATTTCACATTAAGATATAATAATCACATTTGATACATATATTTTTATGCATAGATGTGGTTATTCTTTGAAGATAGATTCCTTGAAATTACTGTCTTCTAAGAGTTACTGTCAAATATGATCGTCAGTCCTGCATACTTCTAAGCCACAATAACGTTTCATTTTTGCCATAGTTTTTCAATAATTACTATTTGTTTTTAGTATTGCATGACTTTAATATCCCTCTATTTAAAATCACTAAATATTTGCATTCCGTTACCAAAAATGGATGTTTGACACATCACTGTTATGGTGACATACTTTGATTTCACTTAAAGTTGAAGCGATCATCAGTTATCCTCCCTTACTCTCATTTATTTATTGAGCAGTTATTTACTGAATACCTACTATGTGCCAGTCTGGCAATAAAGATATAAATGAAGCAAATAAAAAGTCTTGTTCTCATGAAGTTTATCTTCTAGCAGGAAAGAGACACTCAATGAAAGAAGAAAAGAAAAAATTGCATGTAGTGTGTCATATGGTGAAAGAGCTATAATTCTTTATTTAATCAGATAAAGAATATATGGCCAATGAACATGTGAGAGGGGAGAATTTACAATTTTAAATATAGAAGTAAGGAAACATTAATTTAGTGGATAGGGTTTAAGCAAAAAAAAAGAAAAAGAAAAAACTAAGGAAGTCATGCTTATATGTGCCAGAAAGCTTTCCAGCTTAAGGAGCTGATGCAGGAATGAGCCTGTTATGTTTGGGGATCATCAGGGCTACTGGTGTGACAGGAAAGAATGAGCTGGGAGGGTAATGGGTGGTAAGATTAAACAGGCAACAGAGACAGGACTATGTCCATCATGTTAGACAATAAGGAGCACTTTGGCTTTAATTATGAATCATGTGAGAGGCCAAACTTTTAAAGGTTATTGAGTAGGTGAGTAGGTAGTGGCAGCATAAATCACACATTTAAAGGATTCAGGCTTCTGTGTTGGGAAAAAATTAAATTATAAGTAATGAGAATAAAATTAGCTTCTTGCATTTTCCTGCATGTGACATGATGGCAGCTATTTACAAAATGCTAATTAGACAAATGGTGATAAATATTCAAATTCTAGATATATGATAAAAACAGAACTATCCAAATTTGATTCATTTAAGGAAAATGTGAAGGAAAAAAAGAAAAAAAAACACTACAGAAATCCCAAAATGATTTCTCAGTGATTTAGAACAAGCAAATGGAAAGATGAAATTGCAGCTTGCTAAGGTGGGAGACAGAATATGTGCCTTGGAGGAAATGAGAAACAGAGATTGCTGATCACTGTGTTTATAGCACTTTACTTTTGAATTGTCTGTTACAAGGGAAAATGTTAAGAATGCTATAGTACATTCAACTCATGAGTTCAGAATATTGTTAGGAGATACACATCTGTGAAATAGATCCTATTTAAATCAACGAAGCTGGGTGAGTAAGTGTGAATAAAGAAGAATGCCAAGGATTGAACTCTGCGGCTTTCCAGTACTCATATGTTCAGTTGCTGAAGAGTCTGAGGAGAAGCCAATGAAGTAGAAAGAAGAATCAGGAGACTGCTTCAAGCCAAGTGACAAAGACATTTCTAGGAGAAATCAAATACATATGAAAGATCCAGTAGGATGAGGAGAGAAAATTGAAGACTTGAGTTGAAGACATGCCTTCTTAAGGAGATGAGAATACCAGACCACCTTACCTGTCTCATGAGAAACCTGTATGCAGGTCAAGAAGCAACAATTAGAACCAGACTTGGAACAAATGAATAGTTCCAAATTGGGGAAGGAGTACTTCAAGGCTGTATATTGTCACTGGTTTAACTTATATGCAGAGTACATCATGCGAAATGCCAGGCTAGGTTAATCACAAACTAGAATCAAGTTTGCCAGGAGACATATCAACAACCTCAAGTATGTATATGATACCACTCTAATGGCAGAATGTGAATAGGAACTAAAGAGCCTCTTGATGAGGGTAAAAGAGGAGAGTGAAAATAGTGGGTTTAAAACTCAGTATTCAAAAAATTAAGATCACAGAATCCAGTTCCATCACTTCATGGCAAATAGATGGGAAAAAAAAAAACAGAAACAGTGACAGATTTTATTTTCTTGGGCTCCAAAATCACTGCAGCCATGAAATTAAAAGAAACCTGCTCCTTTTAAGAAAAGAAAGCTATGACAAACCTAAACAGTATATTAAGCAGCAAAGACATAACCTTGCTGACAAAGGTCAAAGCTTTGGTTTTTCCAGTAGTCATATACAGATGTGAGAGTTGGACCATAAAAAAGGCTGAGTGCTAAAGAATTTATGCTTTCAAATTATGTTACTAGAGAAGACTCTTGAAGAGTCCCTTAGACTGCAAGGAAAGCAAACAAGTCAATCCTAAAGGAAATAAACTTAGAATATTCATTTGAAGGACTGATGCTGAAGCTGAAGCTCCAATACTTTGGCCACCTGATGCAAAGAGCCGATTCATTGGAAAAGAACTTAATGCTGGGAAAGACTGAAGGCAAAAGGAGAAGAGGAAAGCAGAGAATGAGATGGTTAGACAGTATCACCAACTTAGTGGACATAATTTGATCAAACTCGGGGAGATAGTGAAGGACAGGGAAGCCTGACATGTTGCAGTCCATGGGATCACAGAGAGTTGGACATAACTTAGAAACTGAACAGCAAAACAAAAGACTTAGGTAGAAATGTAGACTCTACCTGGACATACTAAATCAGAATATTTATTCTAACAAGATTTCGGTTGGTTCATGGCATTTTAAGGCTGTTAAAGTGAGTTTCCTGTTAAGGATGTATGGTGCATGTATGTCTCTGATATATCACATTTTGCTAAATCAGACAGTGGTGAATTATTTGATAGTATTTTAATCATAGCATTAAGTAAATTGTTCGAAAATCAGTCCAGAGATTAAATTTGTTTACATAGCTTATGAAATGGAAAATGACAAGAAATGTTAATTATCATGAAGTTTTTAATGTTGTTTTATATTACAGAAATAACACATTGTTCTCTCTTCTTGGAGAATTTTAATTCCACTGCATTTACTCAGAGATGACTTCCCAAACCTTCCCCCATCCTCTAGTCCAGATTTATTTCAGTAACTGTAAATATTTCACCTTAGCTACATTAATCAAAAGTGGGGTGGCAAGGATTGGGAACTAAAAAATCATTGGGTACCCTGGTATTGCTTTATATGAGAACTTTGACATTTCTTTAAACTGGTTGTAAATATTTACTTTTATTTTATTTTGGGGGAAAATTTGTTTGTTGAAGATTTATACAGACAAAGATTTGTTTGCTAAGCCATGTCTATATGTTGGAACAAAGTAAAGAGTATGAAAATGGCAAAATATTTATTACTTTTATGTATTCTTTTTTAAGCAATGTTTTTCTTTGTGATTTTCCAAATTTAATAACTTTTACAGGGAATATTAAACAGCATAAATTTAGATGATTAGCTTAAAAATATTTCTTAGTAAGTAACAAATACATGCATTAATTCCATTGTTTCTCAAATTTAAAGTAATCTTCAATTTACATTAATGGAAAAAATTTTAGAAAAACTTTGAAAGTAATTTTTTGATCTTAATTGCATATAATTACCATTATAAAGAAAAAGTTTGCCAGTTTAATTTGATAGGTGAAATATAATAATTTTTGAACCATCATCAAAATGAATAACACACACCTATTAGAAAATTTTAAAAATTGTATTACCAATTGTTGATGAGAGCATGTAGCAAATTTAACTTTTATATATTTCTAATAGGAATTCAAAATTATATAACCTTTTATAATTAAATATAAACTATCATCATTTAATAATCCTAATCTGAGATATTTACCCAATAAAAATAAAAATATATGCCTTCACAAAGACTCTTATGTGAATGTTTATATTATAATCATTAAATATAGAATACAACCTAATGTCCATCAACTGGTGAATGGATAAGCAAACTGTGATACATCAGTACAATAGAATAAGAAAAAAAATAATGATTTCATGTAACAACATGAAGTATCTCAAAAGCATAAGGCTAAATAAGTCAGACCAAAGGGGCTATAACCTGAATGTTACCATTTACATGCTCTTGTGAAAAAGGTGAAAGTAAAAGTTCAGAAATCATATTGGTAGTCCCAGGGAACAGGGGTAGAGGGAAGGGAATTCACAACACGGCTGGGCATGGGAACTTTTACATGCATGTATTTGCGTGGGTATACATTAAACATATATTATATATATTTATGTGTGTGTGTATGTATTGAATATATGTGTGCATAACAAATATACAGCTAAATGGAATATATTTCACTGTGTTTAAATTACACCTCAAAAATTCTGACTTAGATAAGGAAAAATGTAATTATAAATTCTTACAGATTAATATACTGTATATACTACTTCACTTTGAAAAAATACTGACTTTAAGTTTAAGGTAATGTGTTTACATATTCCCCTTAAAAAGGTTTTCAAAAGAGACAATTTTGACTAGAAAGAAGTTTTAGTTACTTTCCTGCACAAAGTTCCCACCACTACCTCTATTTCTCACAGTGTTCCTGAGATCTGACTTTCAGTAGAAATAAAGCAGACTATAGTTTAAAAGTTTAGTTCAGTAATGTTTCATGGAATCTTATATTTCTTTATTTAAATTGCCCAGGGCTGGTTTCTCTTCTTCATCAATGTTAATAGTAATTTAAAAATATGTTGTATATAACTGATTAACTGAGTGCGTAAGAGGTCTCATCAGCATTATTAACTTTTGTTCTTATTACTAATATATTTTAGTAATTAATTGCACAATCGATTGTTTTAACATTGTAACATGTATAAAGAATATAAGCTTCGGGAGAGGAGGCACCATGGTTTTATTCATGACTGCTATATTCAGAGTCTAGCATTGTACTGTGCAAAAATTATATTAATAAATATTTCTTGAATAAATAGCTATGGATAAATAAGGTCATAAACAAAGGAACATAAAATAATAATAGTATCTAAATAAATGTAAATGGGATAATAGAAAAGAGACTAAGCCTTATTAAACTCTTATTTTGTATTTGAGCCTCATAGGGAGAAAAAAGGAAAAAAAAAAACAAACTAGAAAGGTATATAGAGGGAAACTGTTAAATTTAAGTATGTACTATAAAATATTTTTGGAGAAGGCAATGGCGTCCCACTCCAGTACTCTTGCCTGGAAAATCCCATGGACGGAGGAGCCCGGTAGGCTGCAGTCCATGGGGTCGCTAAGAGTCAGACACGACTGAACGACTTCACTTTCACTTTTCACTTTCATGCACTGGAGAAGGAAATGGCAACCCACTCCAGTGTTCTTTCCTGGAGAATCCCAGGGACGGGGAAGCCTGGTGGGCTGCCCTCTATGGGGTCGCACAGAGTCGGACACGACTGAAATGACTTAGCAGTAGCAGCAGCATAAAATATTTTAAAAATTTCTATCAACTCACATTATCATTAGTCATAAGACATCTATACTATTCCTAAATGAAAGATGTAGTGTTCATTTCAAGGATTAATCTTTGAACCAGTACATTCAAGTTGTCTTTTTATTAGCCCTAAAAGTCTGTGGGATATCATGCTTCATTTTTCAAATGAGATTCTCTTCCCTTAGCTCCTTTTTCTGAAACAGTGTCCCTTTTTGATGTGGGGAAGTCTGTGCCCCACACAGACCTGCAGGAGATAAGTAGTTCTGTTGGCTTGATTTTCTCTGCTTCCCCATGATCCTTTTGTCTATCTGATCACTCCTGGTCTGATTAGCATCTGTGGCAGAGATCTGAAACTGTCCCTCAGCTTGTCTAGGCCATTAATTCCCAACTGTCTTGGCTTCATCCTGCCTCCTACGATGCTCAGTCCCTATGATTTCTATCCCCTATCTCTCAGGGTGGTACGCCTACCTTACCCTGCTGCAGGGAGCCCCATACTGCATTCACTAGCTGTCAACTCCATGTCCACCCGCTCAAGAGTGGGACAAACCTGGGGTCAACTTTGACCCCGGTGTGTCAGTAGGGTTGATCTATACCTACACTATGGGCATGCACTGAGGAAGCCAGAGAGCAGCTGTTTTTCTAGAGTTTTAATTGATGAGTGGATGTATGAGAGCTATGTATTTTACTTCTCACTTGTCTAATCCCTTGAGCTAAAGCCCAAAGAGGAGAAAAAAGTGGGCCAGATTGGCTCAATTTAGTCTTCCCTCTCTCTTTTTTTTTTTCTCTAATAATTTCCTCAACTCCCAGGCTCTCTAGAGTTTTCCCTTTGCTGTTGTTGAATTTATTATTAGTAGTATTTATCTCATTGCCATGCATCTGTTAGTTAGTCTGCTCATAAGGGACAGAAATATGGTTCCAGTATCATAGGGAGGTTGTTTTCTCTAGACAGTAGGAGGCTCCTAGGAGATGTTTCCAAGCCTTAGTTCCTGCAACTTTAGTGGAAGTTTTTGGGTGAGGAAAAAGGTCATGAGGCAATTTCAAATATCTTCCTTCAAGATAACAATCTAGCTGAGGTTATAGGTTCCCTGAAAAATTCTATTCAGTGTGTTGGAAACTGAATATTGTCTCTTTACTTTCCTTTAAAATCTTTCTATAGTGAACCGTATTTTAACTACAAGCAACTACATTTCTTACAATGACTAGGGTAAAGGTCATATAGTCTGAAGGAGATGGGGAGGAGATGTGGAAGGACATTTTTTTTAAAGTTCACAATTTTGTGTTAACTACATCTGACATATTTTCTCATAGTATTCATCATGTGCTATGTTATAGTATTTATTTATATATTTAGTTTTTGACTTTCTGTCTCCTCCTCTGGAATGCAGGCACCATGAAATATATGTTTAACTTGTTCATCACCCCATCCCCAGTGCCTGCAATTGTGCCTGGCAAAGAACAGTTTACACACAGTTAAATTTTTAGAATCAATAAGTGAATGGAGTATAGTAAGTAGTTTTTGCAGCTTTTAACACAAATGATCAAAAATTGAAATGTTTCATAATATAAGAGAAAATTTAAAAGACTGATAGCAGTTTTGAAATCTCAACATTGATTCTAGTTGTGTTTGTTTCTTGGTCCAGTGACTGTGTTAAATCCATGGTTCAATTTACTTCATTTATTCTTTCTATTTTTATATTCTCATGCTGAAATATCCTCTGTACTATGCCTTATGAACACTCATATTTTCAACTGGGACATAGCTTTTGCATTTTAAATTCTATATCCCTTTATCCTCTCACAAAATATTCTTTTCAGTTTATATTTCCTACATCTGTAATAATAAAACAGGTTGATTTGATTTATGCATTACGTCTAGAATAGAGATCTGGTCTAAGCTTGACTCTGACATTAGACCATATCATGTGTCATTGGCCTTCTTCTGATGGCTATATTGGGGTCAAGTAACAAAACATGGTCCAACTAGTAGGAATGTGCAATACAAAATATGATAAATATACAAATATATATCTTCCTGTACTGCTAAATGGAGGGAGAACATTCTAAGAATTATCATAAAAATTGTCCAGTGCTGAAGCTCAGTCCCAGGGAGAGGACCAGGCTTAGGTGCAGAAAGAGCCTGAAGAGTTTGGGCCATGGCAACTGAGTGTGTACTAGGAAGAAACTGAGGCCTCCAGAGGCAAGTCACTATTATTGGGAAGTGCATGAGGAGAGGGGAAGCACTACCATAAAGCTTTGTTCCTTGTGAGTGTTCCAAGGCAACAGGACACACTTATGGAGCTATGGGGGTTGGCATGAATTGCCAGTGCCTCTTACAGATGTATGGGCAAACACAAAGCCCCACCCCATCTAACCTAGAAGAGTGTGAATAGCTACTGAGACTAGAAATACTGCCAGTGGGCCACAGGACCAGCAACTCTTCCAACAGGCCACAGGGCCCACCCCCACTGACCTGGAGAGTGTGGAGACAGATTCAGCCACTCAGACTTTTGTCAGTGGGCCTCAAAACCTGCCCATGCTATCTCAGGAAGATGCAGATGGCTTCCACATCTAAGAGGTCCATTGGTAGATGCCAGAACTCACCCTGCTGCCCTGAGAGCACTAAGAAAGCTCTCTCTCTCTCTTAGGAAATTCATCAGTGGGTACTGGAACACTCCCTGCTGTCTCAGGATAGCTCTCGATATTGGAAAGCCTGCCAATGAGTGCTGAGACTCACCCCACTGTCCTGGGAGAAAGTAGAAAGTTTGCGTGACTAGGAAATCCATCAGTGGGTGCCAGAACCTGGGAGTACACAGATAACTACCCCTACTAGGAAATCCATCCCAAAGAAGTGTTATGACCACAACACTAGGAACTACACAAAGAGCCGAAATCTCTTCTCACAGCTGTGCAAACTGGGGGATTTACACCTCAGCTGATGGCTTTCTGTTAATAAATTCATTCCCTGTGAAACATCCAAAAGAATAAGTGCTCTCGCAGCTGGGGCAGTTCTGAATGTAGCATCCGTGGGCTCTGTGGGCATGTACACATATGGGTAAGACCAGACCAGAATTCAAGCTGCTTTCATAGATCCCACAGTGGGTCCAAGTGCACAACTACTGCAGTATTTGAATCTAACTTCATTGTACCAGTGCCAGTGGCTGAGTGAAAACAATGCCTGAGAATCATCAGGGCCAATTGCCAGCATGCCCACAGTTAAGGCAGGACCAAGGACAGCGCCATCAAATTTACTTTGTGAGCCCACTCTACAGACAGAAGGGGAGCCATGGAACATATTTGTAGGTGAACAGCTCCAAAGGAGTAAAATGCAATGACTTCTGGCCAGTGGCAGTGCTACAGTCCCCTCTACCTCACACTATAGATCAGAATCACAGCCAAGAAATAGAGCTGGGGGCACCTACTCCAACAACTAGGGAGCAGACTCAGCCTCTTAAAGTGCAGTGAGGACCACAGAGCAAAGGGTAGCTCTCCCACTCAATATCTTGGACAGGCTTTGATAACCACACCAATCAACCCCCACAACCATCAAGGAGATAAGGACACAAGGACACAACTTCTGAACCAACCTCACTCACCAGAGGGTAGACACCAGAAGCAAGGGGAACAGTGATCCTACAATGTGCAGAATAGAGACCACAAACACAGTAAGTTTGACAAATGAGATGACAAATATGCTGCAGACAAAAGGAGCAAGATAATAACCTATAAGAACAAGTAAATGAAGAGGAGATAGCAATCTATCTGAAAAAGAATTGAGTAATGATAGTAAAGATATCAGATACACCAAGATATCAGAAACATAATGGAGGCATGGGCTTCTCTGGCAGCTCAGATGGTAAAGAATCCATCTGCAATGCAGGAGACCTGGGTTCGATCCCTAGGTCAGAAAGATCCCCTAGAGAAGGAAATGGCAACCCACTCCAGTATGCTTGCCTGTACAATCCCATGAACAGAGGAGCCTGGTGGGCTATAGTACATGGGGTCAAAAAGAGTCAGAAACAACTAACACACATGGATCAAGAAGATAAAAGAAAAGTTTAACAAAGACCTAGAAGAACTAAAGAACAGATAGAGATGAACAAGAGAGTAACCAAAATGAAAAATACTCTAGAAGGAATCAAAAATAGAAAAATTAACACAGATGAACTGCTAAATGATCTGGAAGACAGTATGGTAGAAATCTCTGCCACAGAACAAAGTAAAGAAAACAAGTTAAAAGAAATGAGGATAGTCTCAGAGACCTCTGGGACAACATTAAAAGCACCAACATTCAAATTATAAGGGTCACAAAAAAAGAAAAAATAAATAAAATATTTGAGGAAATCATAGTTGAAAACTTTGCTAACATGGAAAAGGAAATAGTCACCCAAGTCCAGGAAGTGTAGGGAGTCCCAAAAGGATAAACCCAAGGAGGAACACATCAAGACATATATCAATCACACTAACAAGAATTAAATACAAAGAAAAATTTCAACAAGGGAAATGTGATGAATAACATTAGGTGAATTTTCAGCAGAGATTTCAGGCCAGAAGGGAGTGGTAAGACATATTTAAAGTGAAGAAAGAGGAAAAACTTACAAACAAGAAAATTCTACCCAGAAAGGCTCTCATTCAGAGTCAATGAACAAATCTAAAGCTTTACAAACAAGCAAAAGCTAAGAGAACTTAATACTATCAAACCAGCTTTACAACAATAGCTAAAGGGAATCCTCTAGGTAAAAAGCACAAGAGAAGAGAATAAAAGAGACTGGGAAGAAAATCGACCTAGAAAAAGAAACACAAAACAATTTTTAAAATGGCAATAGGAACATACATATTGATAATTACCTTAAATGTAAATTGATTAAATATTCCAACCAAAAGACGTAGAGTATCTGAGTGAATATAAAAGCAAGACCCGTATATATGCTCTGTATATATTAGAGACCCACTTAAAAACTAAAGATGCTTACAGACTGAAAGTAAGGGGATGGTAAAAATTATTCCATGCAAATGGAAATCGAAAGAAAGCTGAAGTAGCAATGCTTGTATCAGACAAAATAAACTTTAAAATAAAGACTGTTTACAAGAAACATGGAAGGACACTATATGATGATCAAGGAATGAGTCCAAGAATATACAATAATTACAAATATTTATGCATCCAACATAGGAGCCCCTCAGTATATAAGATAAATGCTAACAGTCATAAAAGGGAATCTCTTGCATTCCTACACACTAACAACACAAGATCAGAAAGAGAAATTAGGGAAACAGTCCCATTTACCACCATAACAAAAGGAATTAAATACTTAGGGATAAGTATTTGGTTTTAGGAATAAACCAAACTCAAGGAAGCAGAAGACATATACACAGAAAACTAAGATACTGATGAAAAAATCAAAGATGACACAAAAAGATGGAGAGATGTTGTCGTATCAGAAGAATCAATATGTGAAAATAACTATACTACCCCAAGCAATCTATAGATTCAATGCAATCCCTAAATTACCAGACACTTTTCACAGAATTAAATTTTTTTTTTACAGTTTGTGTGGAAATAGAGAAGACCCCAAATAATCAAAGCAATCTGGGGAATGAAAAATGGAACTTGAAAAATAAGGCTTCCTGACTTCGGACTATATTACAAAGCTACAGTGATCAAGACTGTATGATACTGGCACAAAAACAGAAATATAGATCAATCGGACAGGATAGAAAGCCCAGAGAAACCCACACATCTATGGTCACCTAATCCTCTACTCAAGGTCACCTAATCCTCTACTCATGGTCACCTAATCCTCCACTCAAATGGGAAGGAAATCTAGAAAAGGGTGAATATATTTTATGTGTATATATAACTGATTTCATTTTAGAGCAGAAACTGGTGTAACATTGACCTTTTCATCATAGGGGATTGAAATTCAAAAGTAGGAAGTCAAGAGATACCTGGACTGGCAGGCAAGTTTGGTCTTGAAGTAAGAGCGAGTATACTCCACTAAAATTTTTAAAAATTAAAAGCAAACCAAAAAGGCGTATTTTGTACAAAAACTATTTTTTATAAAATAAGTTACAAGGATATAATGCACAATGCAGGAAATATAGCCTTATTTTATAATAACTATAAATCGAGTATAATCCTCAAAAATTGTTAATTACTATATTGTACACCTGTAATTGATATAATATTGTACATCAATTGTATTTCAGTAAGAGAAGAAAAAAAGAAAAGGAAAAAAAAATGGGCCTTTATTTAATGAATTTTAAGAATTAAAGTCATAAAAGAATTACTTATCCATTGATTAATGCAATGTATTAGTAAATTCCTAATGTTAAATTACCTTGACATTCTTAAGATTAACTGTAGGTAAATTATTCTTTGAATATACCACTAAATCATTTTTGTTACTTTGTCATTTTTAATATATAGTGCATTTGTTAATTAGATTATATTTGTGTTGCAAGAATCAGTCTACATAATTAGAATTAGCTTGATTTAAAAAAACTCACAGCTTTCCATTTCTCCTTCCACCTGCTGCTGTATTCTAATGATAAAGAATCAGCTGTGTGTGCTAGGTCGTTTCAGTCAGGTCCAACTCTTTGTGATGCTAAGAACTTTGGCCCGCTGGGCTCTTCTGTCCATGGGATTCTCCAGGCAAATACTGGAATGTTGTGTCATTTCCTTCTCCAGGGCATCTTCCTGATCTAGGGGTAGAACCCATATCTCTATGTCTCCTGCATCGGCAAGCAGGTTCTTTACCACTAGTGCAACATGGGCAGTATTGGCTACTTAAAGATTTAAAAGAACACAGCAGTGAAACTTGCTGAAGACATCAACTTGTGTGGAATGACTCTTCTCTATTGTTGTTGTTTATTCAGATTATCTACTCATTATGAGATCATTTGGTACTTATTTTTTGAGCAGAAAAAGTGAAAAGTGACATGAGGGAAAGATTTCTTGATTTCTAGACCTAACCCCACTGAGTTGTACATGCAGTGTATACCATACACTGTAAACCTGAAAGAATAATGAATGAAATTCAAATACAGGTCAGAAGGGAGATTTGAAGTTCTTTTTCTTATTATTGTTGTTGATGTTTTATTGTTGTTTTTGCTTTTTGTTTACTGCTCATTGTAATACAGGGAACATTTTTTAAACATGATGAAATTGAGACAATCTGCAAAGGACTTAGGGACTAAAGTGAATGTTTTAATCCTCATTTTTCTTTCAAAATAAAAATATTAACACAAGATAAATTAGTGTTATGAAATATTATAGTTCTGATACTTTATGAAGACTTCAGTGCTATTTTTGAAGTATTAACTACCAAGTTCCTTTCAAACTATTTGATATGGCTGCTTTTCAAATCTTTATATTTTTAATCTAACTGGCTTATCCTATAATGCATCTTTGATTTCTAGAAATAATATTGCAACACTTTGAGAAGAACGAGAGGTCCTCATGTGAATTGAAGAAAGATATTTTGAAATTGTGAGTGTACTCTGAACTTAACCCTATATTTGCCTACATATTGGCAATGTGCAAGAATATTGCACATTTAGTTGGAGCTAACTAAAATATTGTTATGCGGAGCATTTTGAAGCTTAAGTAACACAGATTTGGAAGGAAAAATGTGGTCTTTTTTCATTTATATAATAATAAACTTATGTATTTCAACTTAACAAATTTTTAAGAAGTGAATGTTTATAACTAGAGTTCACCAAAATTTAATACTTTGTCTTGTGTAGATAGGGCATATAATTTGAGCTCCAACACTGTGAAACAGTGTTTTTTTTCTTACCAAGTTTGTAAAGACAAAAGCCCTTATGCACAGTATTTATTTAATCTAAGATATTGATAATTATCAAAGGTAATATACACTCCTGTAAACAGTATGAATTAAGTTTATGTTTTCAACTTGTTTGCATTTAAAATTCTTATGTGTTTTCATGCATGGATCAAAAAAAAAAAATGTGTAGAACCTAAAAATAATTCTAAAAAAATATAATGTTTTCTAAATTAAATCAGTATTTTGTGGAAATATAATGCAAAGCATATTCTTTGTATATTTTCCAAGTTGTTTTCATAAAGTTAAAACATATAAACACAATTATACCTAAAACAGGCCTTTTATACATGCAAACTTAAGATAAAGTGTCAGTTATAAGTTTGAGTTATCTTCAGGGATTTTTAGTTATTTTACCAATACAATATGCATACAATTACTTTTTATGTATGGCATTTAAAATATATTTTGATGTCCAAATACTATTCTGGCATAAGAATTAAATAATTAACTATTGTAGGGATCAGACAGGTTTTTAACGGACTTTATTGTTCAGGATGTTTTAGGGTCACAGCAAAATTGAGTGGAATATACAGAGATTTCTCTCATCTTCCCAAGCACTTTAAGTATGAATTCTGTAAAAATTCTGGTATTTTTTTTTAAATTTATACCTTTATACTTTTTATAAAAATGGACTAATAAAAATCAGTGTCTTTTTAAAATTAACTGGTTGAAAATGTGCACTTAAGTGAACTAAATTTAGTTTTAGCTCCCTGTAATGTCTGGAAAACAGTTGTCCAGGTGAGATATGCTACATTAAGAATAAGGACATTAGCATACAAGTTATATGCATTTGGGTATGATACAGCAAAGAGCAGATGTCTAAGCAATGGGAATTCCCAAACTGGAAGCATTGTTGTGATTTTCCTTTTAAAGTCATTATTTTAATTCAGTTCTTGGTGATTTCTGCTGTAATATATGCACTTGACATATGGTCATTTTAAATGCAAATATTCTGTATCAAAGAGGCAACAGTCTCCTGCCTATTTTGGATACCATCCAGAAGCTTCTAATGTGACTTGACAATAGATAAAATTACTATGATTGAACATACATTTTCCTTGAATATCCATATATAAGTATGTATTTGGAAAAAATAAGTTTAAAAAAGGGAACTCTTATTTTCCTTCCTCCTAAAGGAGAGGGAGAAGGGAGAAAAGCAGAGATCTGGCCATCTAAGAATAATGAACAAATTATACAACAACACTTCTAATAGCACACATTGATTCTTTAAATTAATGTCAGTTAATCAAGGAATTGATAAGAGGGCTTCTCAGACCAAAAACATAAAGAAAAATAGAAAAATGAATATATAAATCAATTCCAATTTTAATTTTGTTATGTATGCTAATAATACAGTTATCGCTAAGAAAACAAAGAGGAAACAAGAGTTTCATGTTAAATTGTTTTTACAATCTGGTTTTCTGATTTATCTTCAATAAAAATATTGTGAAGGAAGTTAAGTCACTGAATTTAATTCATTCTGCAGTTATTTATTATGTAAGAATAAAATGCAATATTAATGTTGTACAGTCAAATGTTGAAACTGTTTCTAAAGATTTCTTTCAATCATTTCATCAGTTTCCTTGAAAGGAAAGTATAATAAATACTTAAACACTAAGATAAAGCTTTCAAACAAAATATATTTCCATTTTTTTTTCTTTTTAAAATACTGAATTTAAATTTATGGTTGAGATAGGTGGGTTAATAGTTCCTGGTTGATTTTAACATAAAATAAAATTTACACTTGATCTACTGAACAGAACATTTAAATACTACCATAATGTTAATAGGCTTCTCTGGTGGCTCAGCTGGTAAAGAATCTACCTGCAATATGGGAGAACTGGATTCAAACCCTGGGTTGGGAGGATCCCCTGTAGAAGGCAACAGCTACCCACTCCAGTATGCTGACCTGCAATTCCAGACTGAGTGACTTTCCATCATTATTTTAATAATTGAGGAAGCTTGATCTTAAAGGTACATCTAAAGAGTTAATGTCTTATGATATAGTGTACTGAAGAAAAGACAAATCATTTAGGACCTAAACATGAGCTTACTGAGTTTTACTAGAATGATGAATGCTTATTTTAGACTTCCAGTTTTTTCTCTAACATATAAGAATCCTGAAAGTAAGAAAAGAAATAATCGGAGTGATAATGGCTGAGAATTTTCTAAAATAAATAACACACAAGACTATAAATTAAGGAAGCTGAGAGAACTCCAATCATGTCCTTTTCATACACTAGAAAAATAAGGACAAAGAGACAACCTTGAAAGTATAGTTGCCTTACAGCATTATAATGGTTTCAAGTATACAACATAGTGACTCAATATTTTTATAGATTATGCACAGTCCTTAATCCATTTTGAGTATGTTTTTGTATATGACATAAAGAAGTGGTCTGTCTTCATTTCTTGCATGTGGGTGTCCAGTTTTTCCAACACTATTCATTGAAAAACTTTTTTCATCACTGGATATTCTTACCTCCTTTGTCATAGACTAACTGACCATATAGGTATGTGTCAGGAAGCATTTAACAGGAGGCTTCCTGTGTGCTGTTTTGGATCTTTCAGAAATTCTCTGTTCCTTATTAATTCCTGAATATTCAGGAATTAAGAGGAGAGGCAAGCCTTTCCCAGGGCCTGAGGAATCCAGGCATTTCCTTCGTTAGTTTTTCTATATGGTGATAAGTACCCTCTTCCTTTTTATGAACCATATTGTAAAAATGATTACTTACAACTCTTTCTCTCTTTAGTATGGATCACCTATGTTTTGTAAGTCGGGAATTTTAATCTTTATCTTTGCTGAGAATAACTATAGTATATATGCCCACACCATGTTGATTAAAACACCTTTGTTCCATCAGAGCTTGGGTCCTCGTGTCTTGCTTTCTCTCTCTCTCTCTCTTTCTCTCTCTTTTTCAGGCTGATTTCCTGGAGCACAGAGGCTCTCAGAGTTCACTTTCCTGCCCAGGCTTCTTAGACCGTCTCAATAAGGCACTCTGGGCCTTCACCCCATTGAGAGGGCGCCTGAGGGCTCCGTGAACAGAGCAAGCCCCGTGTAAGGGACTTTATTGGCTTTCTGCATAAACCAAGGAATATCAGCCTCTTTCTCTCTCCTTTACTTTCTTATCAGTCAACTCAGGACCACCAGGTTCTGGTCCATTAAAGGACCTCAACAGGTATGGGTTTATTTTGGGACTCTTTATTCTGTTCCTTTGATCTATATGTTTGTTTTTGTGCCAGTTCCATACTATTTTGATGACTGTAGCTTTATATTATAGTTTGAGATCAGAGAGCTTGATACATTTAGCTTTGTTCTTCTTTTTTAAGATAGCTTTAGATATTCAGGTTCTTTTATAAAATTAACCAATCTCATTAAAGTCACAATATTCTAAAATTTGCACAAGGAAAAAGAAAATTAATAGCTCTTTATCTTTTAAAGATATTGAATCAATACTAAACAATTTTCCAATTTCACTAATGAATTATACTTACCATTTAAGGAAAAATGAAACCAATTCTCCACAATGTTCTGAAAAAGACAGAGGCAGAGGGAATATTTCCTTCAGTGAGCTGAGTGTAGTTCCAAAAAAAGATTGGCCCCTGAAATTTATGAATGTGAAATTATTTGGAAGAAGTGTCTTTGAAGATGTAATTATTTTTAAAGATCTATAGATTATATCATCCTGAATTAGGGTGGACTCTAAAGTTTCCTTAGAAGAGAAGAGAGGGAAAAAACTAAAACAAAGAAGACATGAAAATGGATGCAGAATTATGTACCTCCAAACCACGATATCAACAGATTTAGGGTTCAAGGATAAGTAACCCAGTACTGTAAATAAAGAGCAAAGCTATAGTACTCACATTACTTGTTTCAAAACTAACAATAAAGATACAGTAGTCCAGACAGAATAGAAACTGAATAAGTAAGTCAATCAAATAGAATTGAAAGCCCAGAAATAGAGCTACATAAATATAGTCAACTGATCTTTGACCAAAAAAAAAAAAAAAAATGGCAACAGTACACTGGAGAAAGAATATTCTTTTCAACAAATTATACTGGACCAAGTAGACATCTGTAAGCAAAAAATCACCTAGATTAAGACCTTATACCTTTTCCCACAGTGGATTATAGACTTAAGTAAAAAACTCAAAACTGTAAAATATCTAGAAGGAAATACAGAAGAAAATCTATGTGACATTGGCCTTTGGTGATGGATTTTTAGATTCAACATCAAAAGCACAATCCAGGGAAGGAAAAAAAATGCGAATTGATAAGTTGAACTCTATTATAATTAAAACTGTTGCTCTAAAAAGGTAAGCAACTAACTGGAAGAACATATTTGATAAACACACAAAGGATAAAGCACTTGTGTTCAAAATATATAAAGAATTCTTAAAACCCCTATTTTAGAAAGCAAACAACCCAGTTAAAAACTGAAGATAATATCTGAGCAGATACTTCACCAAAGAAGATGCATTGATAGCAATTAAGCACATGAAAATATGCTTCATTGCATTTGTTTTCCCGGCATCTCAAAATTATGTGATGCTGCTACAGACATATTAGAATGGTTAAACTGTAAAAAAGGAAGAAAAAAAAAAGGGTACTATCAAGTGAAACAAGAACTCTCATTTATTACTGGTAGAAATGCAAAATAGTACATATATTTTGGAAAACAGTTTGTTTTTTACAAAGGTAAATATTGTATTGTTCATCTGAAAGTTCTTGATTTATGTAATGATGAAGCCTGGCTTGAAGGATTTTGAGCATAACCTTGCTAGCATGGGAAATAAGCCCAACTGTACAGGAGTTTGAACATTCTTTGGCATTCTTTGGCCTGGTCTTTGGAAGGAAAGCTATGAAAAGCCTAGACAGAATATTAATAAGCAGAGAAATCACTTTGCTGACAAAGGTCCATATAGTCAAACCTATGATTTTTCCAGCAAACAAGTATGGGTATGGGAGTTGAACCATAAAAAAAGCTGAGCATAGAACAATTGATGCTTTTGAATTGTGGTACTGGAGAAGACTGCAGGGTGATCAAACCAGCCAATCCTAAAAGTCAACCCTGAGTTTTCATTGCAAGGTCTGTTGCTGAAGTTCCAATACCATGGCCACCACATGTAAAGAGTCAACTCATTGAAATAGACCCTTATTTGGGGAAAGATTGAAGGCAAAAGGAGAAAGGGGTGGCAGAAGATGAGATGGTTAGATAGCATGACCAACTCAGTGAACTTGAATTTGAGCAAACTCTGGGAAATGGTGGAGGACAGGGGAGCCTGGTGTGCTGCCATCCATGGGGTCACAAAGAGTTGGACACGACTTAGCGACTAAGCGACCACAAAATGTTGTATTATCATGCAGTCCAAGGATCACACTTCTAGGAGTTTACCTAAAGGATTTAGAGACATGTTCACACAAAAATCTGCACCTACATGTTCTGCTGCTGCTGCTGCTGCTGCTACTGCTAAGTCACTTCAGTCGTGTCCAACTCTGTGCGACCCCATAGACAGCAGCCCACCAGTCTCCCCTGTCCCTGGGATTCTTCAGGCAAGAATACTGGAGTGAGTTGCCATTTCCTTCTCCAATGCATGAAAGTGACCTACGTGTTCACAGAAGTTTTATTCATGATTGCCAAAGCTGAAAGCAACCTAGATACCCTTGAATAGATGAATGTATAAACAAACTGCATTATTCTCATACAATGGAGTGGTTTTTGGTGATAAGAAATAAGCTATTAAATCACAAAAATACTTGGATAAATTTTAAAAGTATGTTGCTAAGTAAACTCATTCTGAAAATACCACATCCTGTATGAATCCAATCATATATCATTTTAGAAAAACCAAAACTGTAATGACAGTAAAAAGATCAATGGTTGCTTGAAGTTTGGTGGAAAGTAAAGCACAGGGGAATTTTAGGGGAGTGAACTATTCTCTTTGACACAGTAATTGTGAATATATGACAGTATGCATTTGTCAAAACTTATAGATGTTCACATCACAAAAAGTGAGCCTTAATGAAAGCAAATTAAACAAAAATCATTTAAAAGATCATGTTACCCCAGGGAGATATGTATAATATGACAGGATTTTTTTTTTTTTTTTTTGTAAAAGCAATACTCTGCTAAGAAAGTTTTATTTGTCCATCTGTCTAGACAACTATATTACATCCTTGGTTATTAAAGCCTTTTATTTTCTTGTATACAATATAGAATTAAATCCCACATTTTAGAAACTATTAGAATTTAAGAGGATAGATTTAATATATTTTAAAATAATTGTTTAAACTCTTACAGAAATCTGTGTTATTACTTTTCATTGAGCATTGAAATGTGAAGCAAAAATTACTTACTAGTATTAAAAAATATGAATTCACTGTTTCACTATGCACCAGTGTTGGACTCTAGGTTATAAATTGTTAATTGGTTCCCATGTTTAGGGTCTTTCTCTGCTTCTATATTTAAAGTAAAATCAGTTTGTGACTATTGTTTTAGGCTGAAGTGAGAGATGTTTATTTTGCTTAGTTCTTTGCTATTTAAAAGATCATTGTTTTTGTTTTTTCCTTTTCCTACGTCCCCAGGCTACCTTCCTTTTCCTTCCTGTCTTTCTCTGGGAAATGATATGTTTGAAATGGGGTTATTTTCCAGGTATTCTACAAGGCTAGATTATCTCTCATCCAGCTTCTCACTGAAGCTATTTAAAGCTTCTGTCAACAACCCAACCTTTCATTTCTTAATAGTTGACTGGGAACCATTTAATCAGTGATTAAAAAGTGTTAAACGTAGTTTAATCTCAATCTCCATCTCTTATCTCTATGTCTCATCTTTCATCAACTGAAGCACAGAAAACATTAAACCCTGGGGAGCAACGGGGCAGTACAGGAGCTTCTTAAGAGAACTTTAGAATATTGTGCAGTATAACTCTTTCTAAGCTGCAATCCTATATTGTTTTTGACATTTCCAACTAGAAGAAGTCATAAAGGCAATATAAAAGCTTAAGTACACCAAAATAAAATGAAACAGTAATAAAGTTATGTCTCCTTTCAGATATTTGTTAATTGTTATAACTAATAAAAACATGATTGAAACATCACACATCTTGCTTGATTTTCCAGTGTGGCAGTGAATAAATAACTTCACTATATTTAAAAATACAATACAAATATTCATTTTCCTCCTAAAAATTGATTTTCAGAAAGGAATAATGTGCCTGTTTTTAAAAGTAATATAAGGAATTTCATACTACCCAGAATTTGCATTAGGCTAAAATATCCTTGTTTTAGGAGGTACTAAAATAAGCTCAAGCATTCCTAGTTCTGGATGTTTAAAAATATTAATTGGTGGAAGAGGTGAAATAGAAGGCAAAGGGATTATCAAAGACATAGTGATTTTCCTGATG
Organism: Bison bison bison; assembly: GCF_000754665.1. Taxonomy (NCBI): domain Eukaryota; kingdom Metazoa; phylum Chordata; class Mammalia; order Artiodactyla; family Bovidae; genus Bison; species Bison bison. The sequence continues at coordinate 12,275,123 of NW_011494708.1, read as the reverse complement.
CATATGACCACATATTTATTCTAGTGTAATATTGTAAAAAAATATTTTAAAAAATAATGAGAATAATGTACTCTAAAAATGTTGGATGCCATCAAAAATGTTTAAATGATACTGAAGACATTACGTGTATAAATGACTTTAATAAAAATATTTTATGAGATGTACAAAAGGTAGTGTTTCTAAATGAAAACATGCTGATTGAATGTGTTTAAGTTAACTAAAAAAATATTCATAGATTATTTTTATCATTTTTGCCCCTTTAAACGTTCATGTATTTGATCAATTTTTTTGAGACTTGTAGGAAGAGTGAGCCTCCATTTTTTACTAGAAATTGTCTTAAATCATGGCATAGAATGGATGTGAGTATTGTGTTTAATCTGTTTGTAGAGCAAGTGCAATAGTAATTATAATAAAGGAAAGTTTTAATAAAGCTCAAGCTAGGGAGAAATTCAGGATAGATATTTATTCTAAAGTTTAATGCTCTCTTGCACTCCAATTTGACTGTATGTTTTCAGAAAGAAACCATCAAAGTATTGCCCTTACCAGTAGGATAGACCTAGTATTTGACTGAAGAACATGAACTATCATTATTACTAGGTCAAGTGTTGTAACTCTTTTAAGATGTAAAGATCCAGGAAGAGAGACCAAATGTGAATAAAGAATAAAGGAATTCACAAGAGAGATTTGTTTAATGTACCATTTTGTAACCTGAAGAGCTATAGCTGTCATTCATCTGTCAGTTATCTCAACATTATTTCTACTTTAGGATTTAAATTGTACATGTTAGTTACATTCAGCTTCAAAGTGAAGAAGAAGTGAAGGAAAATCCTCCATTGTTCATTTCTCAGAATCCATGTGCCAAAAGAAATTCTGGGACATATCCACCATATCAATGCTCATCATGAGGCGAGATGCATATTCAGAACTGCTTTTTAGCCATGACCTATAGGTGGCCCTCAAAGAGTCATAAAGCCACGTAGAGACATCTATACAAAGCTTCTGGGTTGTAGAAGCAATTCTTTGGATGAGATTACTTCTTTATTCACTAAGCACAGTGTTTACAACAAAAATAATCATCATAAAAAGAATAAATATATTCAAGTGTTGAAAGTTCAAACAGCACCAAATGATATATAATTTAAATATACCTCTTATGCTTTCTTGTCTTCCTAAATCAGTCTTACTCATTGACTCGCAAGGCAGAGAATGTAATTTGATTAATTTTTTTTTTCATTTATCCCTAGGATGGTACATAACTAGTCATTGTAGATTAAAAAGTATAAGATTAATTTGTTACATAGCTGGATGTATTAGGATACCAGTGATTAGTTCTTTACAGAGAATCCTACTTTTAAAACAATGTAGTGCTTACACATTCATGAAACCTCTTTTGGGTAGACAGTTTCATTTGAGGGATAACAGTCCATAAGAATCTAATGCATATACAAGCATGCAAGCAAGCAAGGATATGTACATATAATTGAATGTGTGAGTTTGTATGCATGCATAGCTGCTGTTTAAAAATAAAAATATGCTATACTCCTCAGTTCAGTTCAGTTCAGACGCTCAGTCATGTCCGACTCCATGTGACCCCATGAATCGCAGCACACCAGGCCTCCCTGTCCATTACCAACTCCCGAAGTTCACTCAGACTCACATCCATCGAGTCAGTGATGCCATCCAGGCATCTCATCCTCTGTCGTCCCTTTCTCCTCCTGCCCCCAATCCCTCCCAGCATCAGAGTCTTTTTCAAT
>NW_011494708.1:12257245-12273151 GCF_000754665.1 Bison bison bison | reverse complement strand
ATGTCTCTGCTTTTCAATATGCTGTCTAGGTTGGTCATAACTTTTCTTCCAAGGAGTAAGTGTCTTTTAATTTCATGGCTGTAGGCACCATCTGCAGTGATTTTGGAGCCCGAAAAATAAAGTCAGCCACTGTTTCCACTGTTTCCCCATCTATTTCCCATGAAGTGATGGGACCAGATGCCATGATCTTCGTTTTCTGAATGTTGAGCTTTAAGCCAACTTTTTCTCTCTCCTCTTTCACCTACTCTAAATCTTTGACACTCAAAATCTATATTTGGGTTATTCCTTATCATATAACCTAAATGATAGATTTTTAAATGACTATTATTTCATTGTAAAAATGTACCATTAATCACTTAAATTTCCCCTAGTTCAGTTCAGTCACTCAGTCGTGTCCAACTCTTTGTGACCCCGTGAACCGCAGCATGCCAGGCTTCCCTGTCCATCACCAACTCCCGGAGTCCACTCAAACACATGTCCATCGAGTCATGATGCCATCAAACATCTCATCCTCTGTTGTCCCCTTCTCCTCCTGCCCTCAATCTGTCCCAGCATCAGAGTCTTTTCAAATGAGTCAGCTCTTTGCATCAGGTGGCCAAAGTCTTGGAGTTTCAGCTTCAACATGAGTCCTTTCAATGAACACCCAGGACTGATCTCCTTTAGGATGGACTGGTTGGATCTCCTTGCAGACTAAGGGACTCTCAAGAGTCTTCTCCAACACCAAGTTAAAAAGCATCAATTCTTTGGTGCTCAGCTTTCTTTATACTCCAACTCTCACATCCACACATGACCACTGGAGAAACCATAGCCTTGACTAGGTGGACGTTTGTTGGCAAAGTAATGTCTCTGCTTTTTAATATGCTGTCTAGGTTGGTCATAACTTTCCTTTCAAGGAGTAAGCATCTTTTAATTTCATGGCTGCAATCACCATCTGCAGTGATTTTGGAGCCCAGAAAAATAAAGCCAGCCATTGTTTCCACTATTTCCCCAACTATTTGCCATGAGGTGATGGGACCAGATTACCATGATCTTAGTTTTCTGAACACTGAGCTTTAAACCCACATTTTCTCTCTCCACTTTCACTTTCATCAAGAGGATTTTTAGTTCTTCTTCACTTTCTGCCATGAGGGTGGTGTCATCTGCATATCTGAGGTTATTGATATTTCTCCCAGCAATCTTGTTTCCAGCTTGTCCTTCCTGTAGCCCAGCATTTCTCATGATGTTCTCTGCATATAAGTTAAATAAGCAGGGTGACAATATACAACCTTGATGTACTCCTTTTCCTATTTGGTACCAGTCTGTTTTTCCATGTCCATTTCTAACTAATGCTTCCTGACCTGCATATAGGTTTCTCAAGAGGCAGGTCAGGTGGTCTAGTATTCCCATCTCTTTTAGAATTTCCCACAGTTTATTGTGATCCACACAGTCAAAGGCTTTGGCATAGTCAATAAAGCAGAAAGAGATGTTTTTCTGGAACTGGCTTGCTTTTTCTATGATCGAGAGGATGTTGGCAATTTGATCTCTGGTTCCTCTGCCTTTTCTAAAACCAGCTTGAACATCTGGAATTTCATGGTTCACGTACTGCTGAAGCCTGGCTTGGAGAATTTTAAGCATCAATTTACTAGCACACGAGATGAGTCCAGTTGTGTGGTAGTTTGAGCATTCTTTGGTATTGTCTTTCTTTGGGATTGGAATGAAAACTGACCTTTTCCAATCCTGTGGCCACTGCTGAGTTTTCCAAATTTGCTGGCATATTGAGCACAGCACTTTCAAGAGTCATCTTTCAGGAATGAAATAGCTCAACTGGAAATCCATCACCTCCACTAGCTTTGTTCGTAGTGATGCTTGCTAAGGCCCACCTGACTTTACATTCCCGAAGTCTGGCTCTAGGTCCGTGATCACACCATCATGATTATCTAGGTCATGAATATCTATTTTGTACAGTTCTTCTGTGTATTCTTGCCACCTCTTCTTAATCTCTTCTGCTTCTGTTAGGTCCCTACCATTTCTGTCCTTTATTGGGCCCATCTTTGCATGAAATGTTCCCTTGGTATCTCTAATTTTCTTGAAGAGATCACTAGTCTTTCCCATTCTATTGTTTTCCTCTATTTTTTTGCTTTGATCGCTGAGGAAGGCTTTCTTATCTCTCCTTGCTATTCTTTGGAATTCTGCATTCAAATGGGTATATCTTTCCTTTTCTCCTTTGCTTTTTGCTTCTCTTCTTTTCACAGCTATTTGTAAGGCCTCCTCAGACAGCCAATTTGCTTTTTTGCATTTGTTTTCCTTGGGGATGGCCTTGATTCCTGTCTCCTGTGCAATGTTACAAATCTCAATCCATAGTTCATCAGGCACTCTGTTTATCAGATCTAGTCCCTTAAATCTATTTCTCACTTCCACTGTCTAGTCATAATGGATTTTATTTAGGTCATACCTGAATGGTCTAGTGGTTTTCTCCACTTTCTTAAACTTCAGTCTGAATTTGGCAATAAGGAGATCATGATCCAAGCCACAGTCAGCTCCCAGTCTTTTTTTTTGCTGAATGTATAGAGCTTCTTCATCTTTGGATGCAAAGAATATAATCAATTTATTTCGGTGTCGACCATCTGGTGATGTCCATTTGTAGAGTCTTCTCTTGTATTGTTGGAAGAGGGTGTTTACTATGACCAATGCGTTCTTTTGGCAGAAGTCTATTAGCCTTTGTCCTGCTTCATTCTGTACTCCAAAGCCAAATTTGCCTGTTATTCCAGGTGTTTCTTGACTTCCTACTTTTGCATTCTGGTCACCTGTAATGAAAAGGACATCTTTTTTGGGTGTTAGCTTTCCCCCAGCTTATAAGTAATTAATTTGGTTTTAGTATTTTGACATTAAGAACAGTGCTAAAATGGATAGCTTTTCATACTTTTTTTTTGCACCTATGTATGTCTGTAGGAGAAATTACATTAAGCAGAAACTCTGTGCATAAAAAAGCACCTTTCAAAAGTAATGTGTTTTGTCACATTATTCCCTAAAGAAATTGATCCAACTTATACTCTGAACATCAATGTCTCTGTTTAATTCATCTTCAGTATTTTATATGTCTTTGTGTTGATATATTAAATATGACATTATTCCTTGATTTTTTATAATCTTTATGCTGTAATAAATGCAAACTTTCCCTTTTATTTTACAACTGGCAGCTGTTTATATAGGGGAAGTTATAAGAAAATCTGCTTTGATAGCTTTACTTATTCCTCTTATATTTAGGATAACTGTTTTAATATATTATCTTGAATTAGTATTTTAATACATTTTCTTGTATCTTTCAGTGAGTTAAAGCTTTGCATGTGTGCTCAGTCAACTCAGTTATGTCCAGCTCTTTCAACCCTACAAATTGTAGCCCATCAGGCTTCCCTGTCCATGGGATTTCCCAGGCAAGAACACTGGAGTGGGTTGCCATGCTTTCCCTGAGGAGATCTTCCCAACCCACGGATCGAACGCCATCTCTTGCATCTCCTGCATTGCAGGCAGTTCTTTATCCACTGAGCCACCTGGGAAGCCCCAGTTTATAACATTAGAAATGATTAAATTTCTTCTTTTCAACTGTCATATGTTGACAACTTTCTCGGAGAAGGCAATGGCACCCCACTCCAGTACTCTTGCCTGGAAAATCCCATGGACAGAGGAGCCTGGTAGGCTGCAGTCCATGGGGTCGCTAAGAGTCAGACACGACTGAGTGACTTCACTTTCACTTTTCACTTTCATGCATTGGAGAAGGAAATGGCAACCCACTCCACTGTTCTTGCCTGGAGAATCCCAGAGACGGGGGAGCCTGATTGGCTGCCGTCTATGGAGTCGCACAGAGTCAGACACGACTGAAGCGACTTGCAGCAGCAGCAGCAGACAACTTTCTCATATCTAATTTTATTAACTAGCCAGAAAACATTTTAAATAATATTAGTGTTATTATATGTTTTGTCATTTTAGTCCTAATTTCACTTTTTTTTTTTTGCTAAGCTTTTGCTTACAACAGATCATTAGTAAAATTTCTAATTATTACCCGGTGATTTCAAATACTGATTAGCTTTCTGTTTTTCATCGTCTCCGCTTCTGTTTTTATTCTTCTTATTTTTTTTAAGTTTCTGGTATTAAGAGTCCATACATAATAGAAATGACAAAGGATGTTGGTGATTTAGGGTAGCTAGTAACACATACCTCCTTTCTTACAGTTTTTACTAATTGGTAATTAAGAAAAAGGAACCAATTGTGGATGGATCAGGTCAGTTAATGGTAGTGAATAAAGTGGAATGGGGATTAGAGAGGATCAGTTCAGTCAGTCACTCAGTCATGTTGGAATCTTTGTAACCCCATGGAGTGCAGCACGCTGGGCTTCCCTGTCCATCACCAACTCCTGGAGCTTGCTCAAACTCATGTCCACCAAGTCAGTGATGCCATCCAACCATCTCATCCTCTGCTGTCCCTTTCTCTTCCTGCCTCAATCTTTCCCAGCATCAGGGTCTTTTCCATGGTCAGTTCTTTGTATCGGGTAGCCAACATATTGGAGCTTCAGCTTCACCATCAGTCCTTTCAATGAATATTCAGGAGTGATTTCCTTTAGAATGGACTGGTTTGATCTCTTTGTAGTCCAAGGGACTCTCAAGAATCTTCTCTAACACTGAGATGGTAGGGAGATGCATTTCAAGGACATCTTGCCTTGCATTTCAGGCAGCTATTTCCTGTGGGCTGCTAAGGCACTGCTCACTGGGTAATCTAACCAATGTTTGCTTGGGAAAGAGATATTAAGTAATGGTTGGGAGAGGGGTGGTCTTTCCCATGTGGTTCAGTGGTGAAGAATCTGCCTGCCAGTGCTGGAGACATGAGTTTGATCCCTAGGTCAGGAATATCCCTGGAATAGGAAATGTCAACCCACTCCATTATTCTTGCTTGAAAAATTCCATGGACAGAGGAACCCTAAAGAGTCAGACATTACTGAACATGCACAAAAATTATTAAGGTCAGGGTAGGAGGCTGTTGGACAGGACTGAAGCGACTTAGCAGCAGCAGCAGCAGCAGAGAGAAGTAAGTCATCAAAAGATGTTTTCTATCTTCTTTGAATACCCAAAACTAGGCAGAGGGGATGGAATAAACCTCACCTTTCTCTACTATTTCAGAATGAACATATCATTATATGCATATATATATATACATAAGTGTATATATATAAACTATATAGTATGCATATATTTTGTGTATGTACATATATACAGTATATATACATATATAATATATATGCATACTCATTCTGGAGTAGATTTTATGAATCCAGGAAACATATCACAAGTCAGTGAAAGACTGAAAGACTTGTAGTAACTGTAAAATATGGAGTGGTGTAGGAAACACATGCAGCTTCTATGGTAATTAGCATCATCATATGAAATAGTGCAGCAGGGGCATCACACACGACTTACATAAGTTTTTTGACTAGGTGAATAAGTAATGCTGTCACTAGATATCTTTCAGCAATGAAATATTGTATTTTCTATGTTCTATATATCAATATTTTGGGTAAAAATGGAACATCAGTCTAACTCAGTGACATCTTCAGCTACAACATTGTTTTTTGAAAACAGCAGCAGTTCTCTTTCTTCTCCTGGAAGGATTAAAAACAAAGAAAATGAAAAAAAAATATATAGCCTTAAAAACAGATGAAACCTATGTAGAATTTTAGGATCTTAGTTTTCAAAAATTCTTAAGAGTTAATTTAGTTCACCTTTCTAAACAATCTACTTAATGTCACAGTGTGGAAAAACACTATTGCTCAAAGGACACTAGTCACCTCTTCCAACTAAATTTGTTTGTTTGTTTGTTTAGTCATGGTGCCTTGCATTCCCTTGACTAATATCATGAAGGTCCTTTTGAAATTTCAGTTTGTTTCTTGGGTGGAGTATTATAAAGTCTAGGAAGACTAAAACAGTGACTATTTGACCATAATTAGATAAACTCAGAATTTTTCCATATAACATATATCCATACCAACATCCATTTAATCATAGAAAAAGCAATAGAATTCCAGAAAAACATCTACTGCTGCTTCATTGACTATGCTAAAGCCTTTGACTGTGTGGATCACAACAAACTGGAAAATTCTTAAAAAGACTGGAATACCAGACCACCATACCTGCCTTCTGAGAAACCTGTGTGCCAGTCAAGAAGCAACAGTTAGAATTGAACATGGTACAACTGATTGGTTTAAAATTGGGAAAGGAGTAAGTCAAGGCTGTATAAAGTCACCCTGCTTATTTAACAGATGATACCACTCTAATGACAGAAAGTGAAGAGGAACTAAAAAGCCTCTTCATGAGGGTGAAAAAGGAGAGTGAAAAAGCTGGCTTAAAGCTCAACATTCAGAAAAACAGAAATCATGGCATTTGGTCCCATCACTTCACGGCAAATAGATGGGGAAACAATGGACAGTGACAAACTATTTTCTTGGGATCCAAAAATCACTGCAGATGGTGGCTGTAGCCATGAAACTAAAAATGCTTGCTCCTTAGAAGAAAAACTATGACAGACCTAGAGAGTGTATTAAAAAGCAGATATATCACTTTGTCGACAAGGTCCATATAGTCAAAGCAGTGGTTCTTCCAGTAGTCATTCCCAGATGTGAGAGTTGGACCATAAAGAAGACTGAGTGCCAAAGAATTGATGCTTTTGAACTGGAGAAGACTCTTCAGCATCCCTTGGATAGCAAAGAGATCAAACCAGTCAATCCTAAAGGAAATCAGTAGTGAATATTCATTGGAAGGACTGATGCTGAAGCTGAAGCTTCAATATTTTGGCCACCTGATGCAAAGAGCTAACTCAATGGAAAAGACCCTGGTGCTGGCCTGGAGGAGAGGGGGCAACAGAGGATACGCTAGTTCAATGGCATTATCAACTCAATGGACATGAGTTTGAGTAAACTCCAGGAGGTAGTGAAGGACAAGGAAACCTAGAGTGCTGCAGTCCATGGAGTCGCAAAGAATCGGATAAGACTGAGTGACTGAAAAACAGTAACAGCAATATAATTTTTAAAGTAAATATATATTTTGAATTTAATTTCGTAGAGACTTTGAATGCACACTGAAATAAAAACTCTAAATATGCAACTATGTTTCATTGAGGAAAGGAAATTTTCAGAAACATACTGTTTTATATTTTTCAAAAAGCAGTGCCTTTTATGCGACACATATTGCTTTAATTCATTATGTTATGTCCTAAAATATATCCTAAAATACCTGGAAATTAGAATGACTAATAAGAATGACTAACTACTATGACTATATTTCATAGACAGTCACATTTTAAATCTTTCATGTATGCATCATGTGTCTTCATTTCTGCAGCACAGTTGGCAGGTTAAACATTCTGTTCTATAGTGTTATACTATAGGCATCCATATATACCCATATATTCTGTGGGTATATAATATCACATTGTCAGTTAGAAGTATTCTTCTGAGCTGTTGAATTTTAATAAACCAACATTCTCTATGGGTGCTCATTTAAATTGGTAGAAACAGTTGCTAATTGATTAAATTAGATTTTTTAACATAACTTTTAAAAATTGCTGTTAGTGACTAGTTTCAATTTCTTCTTCAGGTTTGTCTTGATGTACACAAATTCTTAATTCATTTTTGGTTTGACTGAGCCTGAATTGCTTTTTCTGTTTAATAGACAGGTGACCTCACTTAGCTGCTGCTACCACCGCTAAGTCGCTTCAGTCGTGTCTGACACTGTGCGACCCCATAGACGGCAGCCCACCAGGCTCTGCCATCCCTGGAATTCTCCAGGCAAGAATACTGGAGTGGGTTGTCATTTCCTTCTCCAATGCATGAAAGTGAAAAGTGAAAGTGAAGTCACTCAGTCATGTCTGACTCTTCGTGACCCTGTGGACTACAGCCTACCAGGCTCCTCCATCCATGGGATTTTCCAGGCAAGAGTACTGGAGTGGGGTGCCATTGCCTTCTCCGGACCTTACTTAGAACTGACCTTAGATAAGAGTTTTAGTTTGTTTTTGGTCTCTTTACATTAGAAAAGGGCTATTTAGAAGAAAGTTATTACCTCAACTATTATCTCAGTATGTACATGTGTGAAGAAACGCATTTGATTGCTTAAATAAAATAAGTAAATGAGTTATATTCAGTAACAAGAACAAGTTCTATGTTTAAAATATGATAAGATTAAAATATGGTTATAATTAAAATATTTAGAGCTTCAGAACCAACTCCTATTCATATGTATGACCATATTTCATTTCTTGAACATGCCAGTTGAAGAATCATTTCACAACATGTTATTTCTTTCTCTAATGATTTTAATGTTATCAACAATAATATAAATGAAAGCTTTGCATTAGTCTGGGTTTACCTTCACTCATTAGCAAAAAATCAGCTACTCACTAAGAATTCATTTTTAGCATTAAAATTTTATTTCCTAGAATATAGTCATGTTTACATATTCCAGTAAATTGTTACCATTTACAGTTATGCTGAATCTTAAGAACATTATTTAATTTTAGATTAATGCCATAAAGAGTGAACCAGAAAAAGAAACCTCAATATTTTATGCTGTCTATGATGTTTATTTACTGGATGGCTTGGGAATACTCATTTTTCTCTTTGTATAGATCCATTTTCATAAACCCTACTATGACATAATCCCTTCTAAAAGCCTGTAAATATAGCCTCAATCTCTTTACAGTATTATTGAAACAAATAAATATAGCCAGTTATCATTAGCTAAATGGCTTTTTCTAATTTGTCACACTGTCTTTTAGAAGCTTTTCCACTTTCAAAGCCTCATTACCAGCTGTCTATTGATGGTCTCCCAATCTGTATATTCAGTTCAGATCTTGCTTCCAAAGCCTAGGCCTATTTTTCAGCAGTTCCCTGCTCAGAGATGAGACATCCTCATCTGAATATATTAGTTCAGTTCTGCTATCATGGCATCCTGTTTATTTTCTTCATAGAATGTGCTCCAAGTTCCAGTTATCTTTGTATTTGTTTGTTAATATGCTTATTATCTACATTATTTACTAACTTATAGTATCTCATCCTGCCTATTTGATTTATAGATAAAAAGCCAGTGCCTAGCATTTAATATGTGATTAACAGTCATACACTTTTAAAATTATTGAATGGATACATCTCAGAAATTCCAAGCATATACACAAGTTCCAATTTATAATTCTGCCTCTGAAACCCATAGATTTCATTATCATTATTATCATCATCATCACACTATTTCGGTTTATTTCATTATTTGACAATATTGCCATCTGCACAATCATCCACAACTCATCCATCTCCTTTGTTCTCAAAATCTAGATGATCTTTAAATACTTAACTTCAATCTTTTCCATACTTCATGACACTTTCTCAGTTTGTTCAATTATGACAGATTATTGCAACATCCTTTTAACTTTTTAGCTTATTTTCTTTGTTTTGTTTTTATTTGTCTTTTGTTTGTTTTGCCAACAACTTCTATTTCTCTACAGACTCTACTTACTCTCCAAGTTATCTTTTACCAAAAGAGATTTGACCCCTTCAATTCTTGATTAACCTAGATAGCATATTAAAAAGCAGAGACATTACTTTGACAACAAAGGTCATTTAGTTAAAGCTATGGTTTTTCCAGTAGTTATGTATGGACGTGAGAGTTGGACTATAAAGAAAGCTGAGTGCCAAAGAATTGATGCTTTTGAACTGTGGTGTTTGAGAAGACTCAAGAGTCCCTTGGACTGCAAGGAGATCAAACCAGTCAATCCTAAAGGAAATCACTCCTGAATATTCATTGAAAGGACTGATGCTAAAGCTGAAACTCCAATACTTTGGCCACCTGATGTGAAGAACTGGCTCATTGGAAAAGACCCTGATACTGGGAAAGATTGAAGGCAGGAGGAGAAGGGGATGACAGAGGATAAAATGGTTGGATGGCATCACCGACTTGATGGATATGAGTTTGAGCAGGCTCCGGGAATTGATGAAGGACAGGGAAGCCTGGTGTGCTGCAGTCCATGGGGTCACAAAGAGTGGGGCTTGAATGAGCAATTAAACTGAACTGATTTTTGATTAAAGATCTCCACTGTTTCTTCATGAACCAACTGTTTACATAGAGATCTTAGCCTATATCTTTTCACCATTCAACTGCACATGACATTTTCTCTAACCTGAAACTTGCCGGGGTCCAGCCCCAGTGGATTCGGTGAATTCGAAGTGGGAACAGCATCGGCGAGGGTCAGAAAACAATTGCTTTAATTAAATATTAATTAGAGATATAAAGAGTAATAGAATAAGGATAGCTCAGCAGGAAAATTCAGTGGAGAAAAGAGGCTGAATAATTCAGCCAGAAGGTGAAAGAAAGGACATGGGGAGACCAAGCTTCGGTGAACAAGGCCCGCACTTTATTTGCCAAAGTAGTTTTTATACCTTAAGTTGTGCATAGGGGATAATGGGGGAAGGGGTAGAGTTAGCAGTAAGCCAGGCTTTCTTCCTGCAAACTTATCATATGCAAAAGTTTAGGTGAATTACATCATCTTCTGGCCAAGAGGCCTGTTAACCTTTTATGATCCTTTCTTCAGAAAACTTATTTTTCTCTGAAGGTGATTATTCTAAAGTCAGGCACCACCCTCCAAAAGCATTAGATAAAGTTGCATTCCTATAGGGCAAAGTGTGGTGGGCTATAACAAGAAAAGAATTAACTCAAGGGTCCAAGGTTACAAACATTAAAGGTACTACTTACATTCCTATACACCAATTATATTAATCAATACACTGCCAGGGACACAGTTGGTAAGGGATATGGAAACTTAGCAGCAAACATTGGCCCAACAAGTGAAAAACCCTTCACCAATACAATTTCTAATCAATCTTTTAACTGCCCAAAGGAATCTGTATTTAGACAGTTTAGAACATCTCATGCCTCTCACGGTTGTGAACTAAAACACTCTTGTCACACCCAGGAACTTTATTAACTGGAGCTGTAAGTTAACTCTTTTTCAGAGAGAGGCGGTGGGGGACAGCCCACCCTAAAGTCAGAGGTGTAGGTGAGAGCACAAAGCACAAAGTAGGCAGACTCTGGTTTTGGGGGTAGATGCTCGAGAATTTCCAGGGGAACTCCTGAGGCTCGATCCCACCTTTGCGTATGCCGAGCCTCCTTCCTCATGACCTTTGCCATGGGCGGAGTTCCTCACGCTGGCTCCCAGCACTGAAATATATATATATTTTAACTATGTCATGAAAACCATGAATTTCCTTTAGGATTCAGCATAAACACCAGTTTTTCTCAAAATCTCTTTTGATACATCAAGGGGACAGTTGTTTTTATCTCTTTTTATATATCTACTGGTGATAGCGATAGTAATTTCCCTATCATTAAACATTGTTCCAATAAATGGTGAGTGATTGATTATAGATGAATAATAAGTAACTTAGTCTCTTCTATTTCTGAAAAACTGTGTCCACTCAAAACTTGTAGGTTGATGGTAGTAAGAGAGGGACCTTTGGGAGGTGATTAAGTCATGAGGGCAGAGCCCTCATGAATGGGATTAATATCCTTATAAAAGAAGAAGCCTGAGAGAAATCCCTCCACTCTTCCACTGTATGAAGACAGCAAGAAGTTGGCGGTCTGCAAGCTAGAAGAGGGCCTTCACTGCTTAGTGAAAAAAGTTCCCTTAGGATCTTACTATGAAATACAGATACTATATACTATATAGAGAGAGGCTTCTGGATTAAAAACTGACAGAGCTAGCATTTCTGGGTATCTGTTCCTTGGTTTCTAATCAATAGCACATGCCACTGTCAGAAAATTTTCTGAAAACACTGTTGCTGTTTCAGACTCATATAAAGAGATCCCAAAGTTTATGGGAGTTTATATTTTCTTTTTTAATCTCACACTAAATGACTTTCAGTATAGAATTATGAAAGCTGACTTTACTTGACTCTGCAACTGTTGACTGTTAAACCCTAATAACGGTAAATTTATGTTTTAGGATTTTCTGTAGGATTTGACTTCACTGGATCTTCCTCAGAAAGAGCATCCTTCATTGACTCTCTACCATCTCTCCTCTTGCTTCCTCACATTTTTCCTTAGTAACTCACTTCTTTAATAGATTACTTCCTCAATAAGTCACTGACATATGAATCTTTACTTCACTGTCTGCCTTTGGGTAACTTTATCATTATTCCACTCTAGATGTTAAGAGTAAAGCCAGAAATATGAAGAGCAACTAGAGGAAATATATAAATGTATGTAAATGTACAAATGAGTATGAACATACACATATTTGCATGTATAAGTATATATATATACAGATACACCTGTGTATCTTTTTTCTTAGTGCATTTACTTTAAAAAAACTTATAAATTCCTTTTCTGCACTCTGTACCTCTCAGATATAAAACCTTTAAGAAACTTCTTGCCACTTTCAAAACCCAGGATTTTTTTTTTTCTCAAGGCCTTATGAAGGCATTGCTTTAAACCATAATGGTCAAGGAAGACGGCATCCTTATTGCACAATTTCTGTGGGTGCATAGGTATCTAACTTCTCTACATGTATTGCTCTGAATTGTAAAACTACCTTCTGTTTTAAAAGATATGAAAAGTTTATTTTGCCTTTGGATAAATCCAATTAGCAAACACAGTGCCCTACCATCCTCCAGTACTTTTCCATTAACTCACTACAGTGCTTAAAAATCCTCTTGCCCTTTATTTCAGTAGAGTTGTGTTCAGACTAAAATAATTGTCTCTCTCCCCTGTTCCAATAACCTCAAATAGTCATCCTTGCCTGTTGAACTTTGATGCAAGTTTTTCTATAACAGTGATCAGAACTTTTGCTTTTATTAAGTGAAATAAATAGAAATAGAAAGATATTTAAAAATGTTGAGCAGATGAGTGACATGATATGCTTTGTTTTTAATGGAATACAAAATATACTGAAGGAAGGTAAAAGCATGAGTAGTTAGAGTTGGAAAGATGTTACAGTAATCCTATCTGCTGATGACAGTGGTCAGGTAAGGAAGGTAAAAAAGAAAGTAAATGACCATACGTGGATGTATTTTCCCATTAAAGCCAAAAGACTTTGTTGGTGGGTTATATGTGTGCTGTGACAGAGAAAGAGATTTAGAGGGACAGGGGAGGAATGAGTGAAATAGTGACAGTGAGACAGAGACTGAAAGAAGGCCAGTCATTGGTGACTCCCAAGATTTTCTTTCTCAGTTTTATTTACTAAGTTTCCTTATAGGAGGAACACAATTGGGACATAGAAGGGGAGTTCATTTTGCCACATATTGAATTTAGATGACTCTTAGACAATGAATAGCCATTTGGATGTTATGGATGTCAACTTAATGAAGAAGTCAAGTTTGGGAATATAAATGTAGCATCCCAGTATAGGAAGTTATTTCAGGAGAGGACTCACTGAAATAGAATTGTTGTGTGTGCATGTATGTGTGTGTGTGTGTGTGTGTGTGTGTTTTCTAGATGTATTTTGCTGTGCAGATGCATATGTCATAGGCGTAGAGATGAGATTTCTGTAGGACTGTAATTTAGCCATACCAGTACAGCAAAGCAAAAAATTGAGAAAGAAATTAGGTGTTATGTAATGATTAAATATAGGATTAAAACTATAAGCAAAGAAAGAAGACTAGAAGCAGGAGGAGGGATATTATTGGAAGCACTGCTTCACAGTTTTCATTAGACTGAACGTAGTCAATGAAGAATTGGGAAAATGGGAGGTGGTAGCTGGAGAGTGAGCTGTTGATAGTAATAGCATCTAGTATGTCTATGATGGGACTGGATACCTGACAATTGGTAGAGATAACATCATGAAGCAGAGAGGCTATGGTAATAGCCACTAACATTTCTGAAATTCATAACAGTGACTGTGTTGGCAAAGTCATCAGTGTGGCAGGAGCTAAAGTCTTTTTATTAGAAGGCCCAAGGATCAGCAGATAATTAAAACAAGCAACAACAGTTGGTGGTAGAGTCTGATTTCACAGCTGAATAACTTTTCTCCCCTCTCTGGGGGAGAGAGAAAGAGCAATTTGAAAGAGACAAGGAAGAGTAAGGAAGAAAACTATCCCACCTTGAGTTTCAGTAGGTCAAGAAGTATGGGGGGGGGGGAGAAAAAACAAAAACAACACTGACACTGTGTCACTGAAACAGTCAACTCAAAGCAGAACCAGGTTTCAGAGAGAAAAAGATGAAAAGATTGTTCAAGGAAGAGTTACAGGGTGTCACAAAAATTGCTGATGACTGACTTTGAGTTATAGAATATTTAGTGCAATATTTTGGTAGTTGGTGAGATTTGAGAGATGGAAACAGGG
The DNA here is from genome assembly GCF_000754665.1 of Bison bison bison. Classification (NCBI taxonomy): domain Eukaryota; kingdom Metazoa; phylum Chordata; class Mammalia; order Artiodactyla; family Bovidae; genus Bison; species Bison bison. The sequence continues at coordinate 12,258,810 of NW_011494708.1, read as the reverse complement.
AATTCAGTATATAGAATCCTATGGGGACTGAAATCCCAGGCAAAAGGACTGATCTGGCAGAATTGAAGTTCTTGTGTTGAATGACATAGATAGATTAAAAGGCGTAATGAAATTTTATTTGGTGTTCCCAAGGCAGTTGTGAGGAGCAAAGAATGTTGGAAGGGAAAGAAGAGTAGATGATCTGGCCAGAAGTGCTCGGTGTCGAGAGGATCCTGCATGACTCCTGGTGACAGGTACCAAAACTGACAAAACAAAGATCTTATTTCAATACCACAGGCTCCCTTTTTGTGATGGAGGGTTTGAAATCTGCTGTGTCTGCAGATGCGGGCTTCTTATTTGACTGAGATCTGTTGAGGCTTACAAGCAGCTGATTTAACTCTAAAGGGATGGGCATTCTCTTGACTCCTACCAATGAGGTACAGTGTCAATTTGAACCCTTCTCTGAGATCCTCAGTGGTACTTTTTGCAGCATACTAATCAATAAAGATATATATGTAGCAATAGTTAAATAAGATACTAAGTGTATAACCAGTAAAAGGCAAATATTCTTAGTATATTTACATATATATTTATGATGTGTTCATGGAAGACACACTGGCTAAATGCTGAGAGAAACTATGACAAGCAGATTCACTGGCATAGCTTCCCTCAAGGAAGACTTGAAAACAACAGAACACATCAGAGATGCCTAACCTACTTTAGAAAGGTAGGGAAACTCCATCTTCTCTATTTTATCTTATAATCCTAAAAACATGTTTTGAGTAGACTATAAGAAAGGGAATATTTTAAAATAAATTCCTATAACTATTTCCAAATATCCAAGGTTTTTCTAAGTGTAGTCAAAAGAAGCAGTTCTACTTGAACATTTTATTGACTGAATAATTTCCAGTGTTCAGCAATTCATTCAGCAAATATTGTTGAAATATCATATTGGGTATAGTAAAATGAATATAAAATATTTTTACTCTCTCAGTAAGATATTATTAGAAGAATCAATTATAGAAACAAATAACCCCAAATTCTGAATGACTGGTATAATCGATTATTAGAGCCCTAAAACAGACTACCCATTTGTTGTGGCAAGAGGGTGAAGGGAATAAGGATTGCCTATAAACCTAGATAGCATATTCAAAAGCAGAGTCATTACTTTGCCAACAAAGGTTTGTCTAGTCAAGGCTATGGTTTTTCCTGTGGTCATGTATGGATGTGAGAGTTGGACTGTGAAGAAGGCTGAGCACCGAAGAATTGATGCTTTTGAACTGTGGTGTTGGAGAAGACTCTTGAGAGTCCCTTGGACTTCAAGGAGATCCAACCAGTCCATTCTGAAGGAGATCAGCCTTGGGTGTTCTTGGGAAGGAATGATGCTGAAGCTGAAACTCCAGTACTTTGGCCACCTCATGCAAAGAGTTGACTCATTGGAAAAGACTCTGATGCTAGGAGGGATTGAGGGCAGGAGGAGAAGGGGATGACAGAGGATGAGATGGCTGGATGGCATCACTGACTTGATGGACGTGAGTCTGAGTGAACTCCGGGAGTTGGTGATGGACGAGGAGGCCTGGCGTGCT
>NW_011494708.1:12256438-12257145 GCF_000754665.1 Bison bison bison | reverse complement strand
AATCAAGGCAATTTGGAAGTGGTCAAAGAGGAGATGGCAAGGGTGAACGTCGACAGTCTAGGAATCAGTGAACTAAAATGGACCAGAATGGGTGAATTTAACTCAGATGACCATTATATCTACTACTGTGGGAGGAATCCCTTAGAAGAAATGAAGCAGCCATCATAGTTAACAAAAGAGTCCGAAATACAAAAGAGTACTTGGATGCAATCTCAAAAACAATAGAGTGATCTCTGTTCATTTCCAAGGTAAACCATTCACAGTAATCCAAATCCATGCCCCAAATAGTAATGCTTAAGAAGCTGAAGTTGAATGGTTCTATGAAGACCTACAAGACCTTTTAGAACTAACACCCCCCAAAAGATGTCCTTTTCATTCTAGGGGACTGGAATGCAAAAGTAGGAAGTCAAGAAACACATGGAATAACTGGCAAATTTGGCCTAGGAGTACAGAATGAAGAAGGACAAAGGCTAATAAAGTTTTGCCAAGAGAACACACTGGTCATAGCAAACACCCTCTTCAAACAACACAAGAGAAGACTCTACACATGAACATCACCAGATGGTCAACACTGAAATCAGATTGATTATATGCTTTGCAGTCAAAGATGGAGAAGCTCTATACAGTCAGCAAAAACAAGACCGGGAGCTGACTGTGGCTCAGATCATGAACTCCTTATTGCCAAATTCAGACAGAATTGAAGAAGT
>NW_011494708.1:12255556-12256338 GCF_000754665.1 Bison bison bison | reverse complement strand
GAGGGCAGGAGGAGAAGGGGATGACAGAGGATGAGATGGCTGGATGGCATCACTGACTTGATGGACGTGAGTCTGAGTGAACTCCGGGAGTTGGTGATGGACGAGGAGGCCTGGCGTGCTGCGATTCATGGGGTCACAAGGAGTCGGACACAACTGAGCGACTGAACTGAACTGAAAGAAGGAAATGTCTGACTTGTTTCAGATGATGTTTAGGATTAGAAAATCCTCAATAGCAAATCCATAGGCAAAATAAATAGCATCCATTCCCTCATTCTTTCTGTTTAAAAAGATGCCAGTTCTGTTCAAGTGACACATCTCCCAAATATAGTCATGGCCTACAGTTTTCACCGCCCTACTCAGGCCTTCGGTGGTAACTCATTATTCTGAACATAATCCCATTCCTCATGCATATGACTGGTTCAGAAATGATTATATCACTCAATTCTAGCATACCTATGCATGCAGGGCCACCAATGATGCACAGGTCATGAGAGAGAGTTCTAACAAAATGTGGTCCAGTGAAGAAGGGAATGGCAAATCACTTCAGTATTCTTGCTTTGAGAAACCAATAAACAGTATTAAAAGTCAAAAAGATAGGACACTGAAAGATGAACTCCCCTGGTCGGTAGGTGCCCAATATGCTACTGGAGATCAGTGGAGAAATAACACCAGATAGAATGAAGGTATGGAGCCAAAGCAAAAACAACACCCAGCTGTGGATGTGACTGGTGATAGAAGCAAGGTCTGATGCTGTAAAGAGCAATATTGCATAGGAACCTGGA
>NW_011494708.1:12242589-12255456 GCF_000754665.1 Bison bison bison | reverse complement strand
GATGGAGAAGCTCTATACAGTCAGCAAAAACAAGACCGGGAGCTGACTGTGGCTCAGATCATGAACTCCTTATTGCCAAATTCAGACTTAAATTGAAGAAAGTGGGGAAAATAGAAGACCATTCAGGTATTCCCTAAATCAAATCCCTCTGATTATACAGTGGAAGTGAGAAATAGATTTAAGGGACTAGATCTGATAGACAGAGTGCCTGATGAACTATGGACGGAGATTCCTGACATTGTACAGGAGAAAGTGATCAAGATCGTCCCCAAGAAAAAGAAATACAAAAAGCAAAATAGCTTCTGAGGAGGCCTTACAAATAGCTGTGAAAAGAAGAGAAATGAAAAGCAAAGGAGAAAAGATAAGATATAAGCATCTGAATGCAGAGTCCCAAAGAATAGCAAGGAGAGATAAGAAAGCCTTCCTCATTGATCAGTGCAAAGAAATAGAGGAAAATAACAGAATGGGAAAGACTAGAGATCTCTTCAAGAAAATTAGAGATACCAAGGGAACATTTCATGCAAAGATGGGCTCGATAAAAGACAGAAATGGTATGGACCTAACAGAAGTAGAAGATATTAAGAAGAGGTGGCAAGAACGCAGAGAAATGTACAAAAAAATCTTCACGACCCAGATAATCACAATGGTGTGATCACTCAACTTGAGCCAGACATGCTGGAATGTGAAGTCAAGTGGGCCTTAGAAAGCATCACTATGAACAAAGCTAGTGAAGGTGATAGAATTTCAGTTAAGCTCTTTCAAATCCTAAAAGATGATGCTGTGAAAGTGCTACACTCAATATGCCAGCAAATTTGGAAAACTCAGTAGTGGCCACAGGACTGGAAAAGGTCAGTTTTCATTCCAATCCCAAAGAAAGGCAATGCTAAAAATGCTGAAACCACTGCACAATTGCACTCATCTCACACGCTAGTAAATTAATGCTCAAAATTCTCCAAGCCAGGCTTCAGCAATACGTGAACGGTGAACTTCCAGATGTTCAAGCTGGTTTTAGAAAAGGCAGAGGAACCAAACATCAAATTGCCAACATCTGCTGGATCATGGAAAAAACAAGAGAGTTCCAGAAAAACATCTATTTCTGCTTTATTGACTATGCCAAAGCCTTTGATTGTGTGGATCACAATAAACTATGGAAAATTCTGAAAGAGATGGGAATACCAGACCACCTGACCTGCCTCTTGAGAAAACTATATCAGTCCAGGAAAAGAAACCAAGTCAGGAAGCAACAGTTAGAACTGGACATGTAACAACAGATTCTTTCCAAAGAGGAAAAGGAGTACGTCAAGGCTGTATATTGTCACTCTGCTTATTTATATGCAGAGTACATCATGATATATGCTTGACTGGATGAAGCACAAGCTGGAATGAAGATTGTCAGGAGAAATATCAATAACCTCAGATATGCAGATGACACCACCGTTATGGCAGAAAGTGAAGAAGAACTAAAGAGCCTCTTGCTGAAAGTGAACGAGGAGAGCGAAAAAGTTGGCTTAAAGCTCAACATTCAGAAAACAAAGATCATGGCATCTGGTCCCATCACTTCATGGGAAATAGATGGGGAAACTGTGGAAATAGTGGCTGATACTATTTTTGTGTCTCCAAAATCACTGCAGAATGTGACTGCAGCCATGAAATTAGAAGACGCTTGCTCCTTGGAAGGAAAGTTATGACTCACCTAGACAGCATATTAAAAAGTGGAGACATTACTTTGTCAACAAAGATCAATCTGGTCAAGCCTATGATTTTTCCAGTAGTCATGTATAGATGTGAGAGTTGGAATATAAAGAAAGCTGAGCACAGAAGAATTGATGCTTTTGAACTGTGATGTTGGAGAAGACTCTTGAGAGTCCTTTGAACTGCAAGGAGATGCAACCAGTCCATTCTAAAGGAGATCAGTCCTGGGTGTTTGTTGGAAAGACTGATGTTGACACTGAAACTGCAATACTTTGGCCATCTGATGGGAAAAGCTGACTCATTGGAAAAGACCTTAATGCTGGGAAAGATTGAGTGCAGGAGGAGAAGGGGATGGCAGAGGGTGAGATGGTTGGATGGTATCACCGACTCAGTGGGCATAAGTTTGGGTAAACTCCTGGAGTTGGTGATGGACAGGGAGGCCTGGTGTGCTGCAGTTCATGGGTTCGCAAAGAGTTGGACTCGACTGAGTGACTGAACTGTACTGAATGGTATGTTAGAGAAAAAATACACAGGTCATTATCTGGAGACTGTTTCCTGGTTCCTAAAGGAAAATCACAAAAATTAAGACACTCTATATTAAAAAAAAATATTGCTGTGTGTATATGAAACCTGGACAGCTACTGGGCTGCTGATGAAACCAGTACTAAGAATGGCAGAGCTGAGAAACTGAAAATTCCCTAGAAATTCCTGACATTGTTGTCAGTTAAGTTAATCAACTCAGAAATCTACCTTATTTTGGGGTTTCTTATTGTTGGCCATAATAAATAATATTTAAGCCAAATTGACCATAGAGCTAAGATATATGCAGCAGGATGCCTCCTAAGTTCAGTCACATGTGTCATGAGATGCTTGTTTTGTGAAATTCCAGCAGATAAAGCTTAGTCACAGGCAGAGGTTGTGTTATGTACTCTTGTGCCTGGTAGATAACACAGAGCCCAAATTCATGTAGTACTCAAGCAACTTGCTGAAGAGTGAGGAATACGTTGTCAGTAAGTTTAGACTTCAGAAAAATTCTTGATTATTAGGAGGAATGACTGGAATTAGGAAGAAAGAATAAGAAGCTAATGAAGTAGTTTAGGCAAATAATATAGATCTGAACTAGGGAAGTGGAGAAGGAAATGGCAACCCACTCCAGTGTTCTTCCCTGGAGAATCCCATGGACGGAGAAGCCTGGTAGGCTGCAGTCCATGGGGTCGCACAGAGTCGGACACGACTGAAGCGACTTAGCAGCAGCAGCAGCAGAGCTAGCAGAGTGAAAAGGTAAAGTATGAACATTTTTAATGGGTTAAAATCAGTAATACATGATTGATTACTAATTCTGAGTGATAAAGGAGCAGATAACATCAGGGATTATTTTTTTCCTTCCTTGGATTAGTTATAGGATAGAAACAACAGAAATTAGATTCATTTCAAAAACTAATAGATGGGCTGAAGTTACTTCTATAATATCCTCTAAAACCTATATTTATAAACTTGAAAAAAACTGTTACCTTCTTTTTGACATATTCCCAACTAAGTTTTAATTAAGTAGTTAAATGTAATAATCTCTGGCTAAAATTCTGAGTTTTACTTGCAAATCAATTGTTATTCGTAATTATTTTACTCTAATTGTATTCATTTCACAGTATAGCAATCTGTACAGACACTGCATTTAAACACACGGAAAAGCTTAAATATAAAAATGGAATGTTTCTACTACCTGTTTGAACTAGGGTGTTACTCACATACTTTAAGAAAAACCATGTTTTAATATTTTTTTCACACATCAGTTTTAGAATACTTTCTATTTTCTGAGGACTGTGAAAGTCTTAACAACTTAAGAAGGCCACTTTACTGGTTGAGATATACTTCAGTGACCTGAGATCAATGCCCATTTGTCACCACTTCTTTTCATTTGACCTTCCTATTTCCCATTGCCACATTGTTTGATTATGTAGCTAAGCATCAAAGCACTTATCACTCAATGTTCTTGGCTAGATTATCCAACCATGACTTTTTTGTATTAAAAAAAAATCTTTAAAGTCCAATAGTCTACCAGTAAGTTATACAACACATTGTAAAGTCTTTAAAATGCTTTATCAGTGCTAGAATATATCACTGTTTTTTTCTTTATTCAAAGATATAACCACAGTACATATTCAAGCCATCTTGTTTGAAATTCAACAAACATTGTATTTCTGCATGTTAATGGAAAGAATCATATATGAATAGAAAGTATGTCATACTAGTATTCTTGGTAAACATAAAATTTTCAATATCTGTATAGGCTTTGCAAAAATATTTTATTTGATATTTTTAATAAAAATCCTTTATACTCAAAGAAGTTTGGTTGTATTCAACAGAATATATAGAGGACACATTCTGATCCCTCAGTTTCCTTGGAGGCCTCTTTTTTACTTCCTAAGCCAATCATATAACCCTTACTGGGCCAGTCATTGTACTGATGACATCAGAGGCCATTTCAGCAAGCCCAAGACCTAGGCGGGTCTAGTAAAATGCAAACCTGCATATGTGTGTGGTCCTTTTTCTATTACACAAAGAGATTTTCTCTATAGAATAAAGATAACATATAGAAATAAGCAGAGAAAGAAAGAAGAGAACTGTAGTCCTTGATGATATGAATTTTGCTCTTGAATCCAGACTTCCTATAGACAATTTATCTATGGACAAATTGATACAGTAAGTTTATGCTATAGGAAATCTGACTAGGGTTTGCATTATTTTTTTAAAGCTCTGAGTATTAGAATACAATGCTTTATAATAGGACATCACAGAAACTTTTAAGGGTAATTTGCCTCATGAATCTCCAAAAAGGTTGGCCAAATTTATTTAATTATGAAACTTGTTTTCTTTTTCTGAGAAGGACACATGTTATATTGCTTCATAGCTGTGTAACTAAAACCTTGCACTAAGCTAAATAAAAGCCAGGCAAAAAAGTCACTGACACATTGCTTGAAAAATTGACATTTAGGTTCATTTATTCTTCTTCACCATATCTTCAGCAAAGATATCATTTCAGTGTGGAATAATACAGATATTTCATAGTTTGAAAGTTAGATTGGTTTATATTGATCAAAGGAGTAGAAAAGTGGGTGTAAAGAGAAAAGGACCTGGAAAGAAAACATACCTTAAAAAAAAATAGAGAGAATATATATTCCCTGTTCTCTGAAAGAGGCAGCTTGGAGCTCCATACATTTTTTCTAATCAGTACCGTAATGTTGACTTGATTCATCATAGCAGTGACTATCATTGAGCATCAACAGCATCATATCAGTGAACATGAATGCTCGAATCTTTGGTGTGGTCAGGATAATTGGTGATATGGTGATACTACTGATGTTTCTTTCATTCACAGTGATAATGGGAAATAGCAGCATCAGAAGTATTGGGTTTTAACAGATAATAGGAAAGATATGCATCAGGTTACGCAGATATGATGCTTGACTATGTGGATGGAGCAGAAATATTGAAAACTCTGTACCTAAGATGCATCAAAATGCTCAGACTGTTGTTGACATTCACCAGTTACAGTGAAGGAGTCAAAGGCTAAGCATTAACACAATGGCAAGGATTATGATTCATATAGACTATTTAGTTGTTGTTCCTGAAGAATATCAAATATCAGTGTGTATGTATGTGAGTGCTCAGTAGTGTCCAACTCTTTGCAACCCCCTGGACTATAGCTTCTCTGTCCATGGAAATTTCCAGGCAAAAATAATGGAGTGAGTTTCCATTTCCTCCTCCAGGGAACCCACATCTCTTGTGTCTCCTGCTTTGGCAGGTAGATTCTTTACCACTGTGCCACCAAATATCAGCAGAGGAGACAAATATCAAACCCTTGATATAATAGCATACTTCAAGGAGAACCCTCAGTGTCAGGTTGATCTCAAGAAAAACAATAATTCATCCTTACTGAGGTCAGTATGCATTCCAGGTCTGGGTTTGCCTTCACTTCCTGCATACCTCAGCATGCAGTGCTATTAGAAAGGTGAAACATTGATTGCTAACATAGGATCCAGCTTAACATTCCTTTGGAGAGGATGTTCATTTTGTAAAAAGTGTGTCAGTGCACATAGGTAAAGGACCCATATTTACGGATAGTGTCAACTGTAAACTACTTACCTGGTTGAATATTGGAATGGCCTGTTAAAGATTTGACCTGGGCACCAGCTTAGAGGTGATCCTTTTCACTGTTGAGAGAGTGTCTTTCAATTTTCAGTATTATATTTGACCCAATGTCCACTTTATACTGTCATATCCCTATAGTTAGAACATGTAGAACTAGAAATAAAAACAAGGATAAAAGAAAGAGTGGTTATTTTAGTATTACTCTCAGTGACTCACTTGGGGAATTTGTGATTTCCCTACTGCAGCTTTAGTGTAGTTCCCTAGGGCCACTAACATTTCCTCATTCCATAAAGGTACATTTACCGTTGTGCTGTGCAGTTACTTTGGGCTTTACATAGAATTTGACCAATGGATAAAACAAATAATAATAATTTTAATGATATGTGGGATATTAGCCTCAATTATTATGAGAATCAAGAGTTTGCTGCTACATAGTGGGTACAGAGGTGTCTATGTCTGGGGCTCAGGGCATACCCTGTGTTTCTTCTTCATTCTTCTGTTATGGTTCTTCTATTGTCATCAGCAATTGTCAATAGGCCATGGCACCAAATGAACCTCATAAAGGCAGAACAATGAGAGCTCAGACACCTTAGGGATAAAGGTCAGGTTCATGCCACTGAAAAAGCATTATAGGCCAGTAGAAGTGTTGGCTTAAGGTGATCAACACTGCAAATGAGTAGGTGAGAAGGGGGATGATGGTATCAATCATGGTCTCAGGACTAATACACATATCTAAGAAATCATGACCTTGAAAACTAGATTAGTGTTTAAATTCATTAAAGTACGAGTTTAACTGAATAAAATTAAAATACCCCTCTGATTTTATGAAAGTTTAATAGTGTATAAAAGCTAGGATATAACTTTATTTATAGTGTTTGATACCTAGTAGGCATTTTCCAAGGGCTATTATTATATTAAACATTTATCTATAATAAGATAGTTGCTATGATGGTGATGATGATAAAGAAGGAAAGGGGGAGGGGAAGGAGAAAATGAATATGATGATTCTCATTTTATAAGTGGAGAAACAAAAGCCCAAAAAGTTAAGTAATACACCCTCTCTCACACAGCTAAGTTAAAGTGTTAATCACTCAGTCATGTCCAACTCGTTGGGATCCCATGGACTATAGCCCACCAGGCTCTAATGTCCATAGGATTTTCTAGACAAGAATATGGAGTGGGTTGCCATTAGCTTCTTCAGGGGATCTTCCAGACCAAGGGATTGAACTTGGGTCTCCTGCATTGCAGGCGGATTCTTTATCTCCTGAGCTACTAGGGAAGCACCACACAGCTAATAAAATGGCAATTTAAAATCAGATATCTGGCTTTAAAGCTTGTGTTTTTAATCAATGATTGTTGTTGTTCACTCAGTCATGATGAATAATCAGGATTGACTTCCTTTAGGATTGATTGGTTTGATCCTTTGCTGTTCAAGGGACTCTCAAGAATCTTCTCCAACACCATAGTTTGAAAACATCAATTCTTTGGCACTCAGCCTTTTTTTTTTTTACATGAAACTAAATACTGACAACTTTAATTTTTCTCTCTATTGACAGTATATAATATCTTTTTTTACTAACGTGCTTTTGATATTCTGTAGATAATTTAATGAATTATAAATAAATGATTTATGATTGTTCAGGTTGGATAGCAATGCATTTCTTCCAGAGAGTGAGATTCTGTTCTCCCTCCCAAGAAAATCAGGTGTCCACATAATTTTAAAATATTTTAGATTTGTTTTTTATATCAAATATCCTATGAAGATGTAGTGTCTCCCTCCAGAGGAAAGAGCTAACTTCTTTACTGCAAGAAAATGAAGGTAGTGTCTCCCTCCAGAGCAAAGGCTGAATGGATTTGCTGTTGCCTCCTTTATAGACTCAAGGGTTTTCTAAGCTCAAGATTTCTAAGCTGTATCACATGTGCCTGGGCATCTACATTTCTGTCTTCCCTCCATAGCACCTGAGGGCAAGAGGAACAAAGGGGAAGATGAAACCAATGCTGCCTACTGTGCAGGGAGCTATTATTATAAACTATTTGTTTTCTGGCTCAAGTCATAATCCTGGTCATTCAAACTGAGGGAAAGTCATCTGTCCCATATGAATTTTCCAAATATATGCTTGAAATTTCTTACTTAATTTTAGTGCTTTAAGTTTATTAACATTTGTAACATATTCTCTTGGTACATAAAACTTTCAGCTCCTTAAGATTGTTTTTTGTTAATTAGTTTAAATAAAATATTTCCTGCTACAGATCCTAAATGTAAATGCCAGGTTTGTACAGGTTTATTAATATTTCTATAAAACTTTGGGTATAAATCTTTTTTTTTTAAATTTTTAATGGCACATAGCTGATTGGGTACAATTTCCCTAATTTGAGTTTTTAGAAAACACTGGACTTGGTTACAGTGATGTTCTGACTTTATGTTGGGAATATGCTTCCCACTTTTTAACTTTGGACTTGGCTCTGTGACTTGCTTTGAACAGTGGGAGGTTACTTTTAATGTACTTATTTGATCGGGTTTGGTCTTTTGCAAATCTGTCTTCATAAAAAATGACACGACTAGGTTAGCTGCTGCCATTTCAGCCTGGGAAGTGGAATGAACATATACGATGCAGACCTAAACCTAACCAAGGATAAGGAGCCAGGCCCAGATGGAACTTCAGCTTGAGCAAAACAACTCAGCCAGGCCAAGCATAGGTTAACCAACCCTCTAGTCAGCCTGCATCCTGCCTAAATGAGAATAAATGAGTATTGGTGAGTTCATTAATCAGAAATAGCTCACTGACAATAATACATACAATGGTGGGCAAGGAGAAAGAGATTGAGACAAAATGAGAGGAAGATTGAGATCGATTTGAAACTTTAGTAAAAGATTTTCGTTGCCCATCCAAATAATATTCTTCCTTCTTAATAATAGAAATCAAATTAATTTAGATTTACCTACCTAGGGCAGATTTTTTTTTTTTAATTTCCAAGAGTTTAGTTTTCCAAAATGGTGAGGTATTTTTTTGCTTTATTCTGTTGGATTTGTTTTGCTTTGCTTTTGCACATAGAAGAACAGTATTTAGAGGATATTAAGGGCTGCATTTACTATTTTTCACAACCTTGAAACTGTGAAAGCAAGTGTCAGATAAAATTATTCTACTTCACATAGATGATAATGTTGAAGCACATAAGCACACTGTCATTTAAATCTCTTGTGCAACTTCATGCAGTCCCACCATTCAGCTCAGTGAATATATGAATGAATGAATGAATACATGCATATATCATACATCCTAAAACCAAAAATCGATATCTAGCATTTAGTGATTTCCATGATGTAAATACTCGTGGTGGTGGTGGTTTAGTCACTAAGTCTTGTCTGATTCTTTGCGAACCCATGGACCAGTGCCCGCCAGGCTCCTCTCTGTCTGTTTCCCATAGGAGAACACTAGAGTGGGAGGCTATTTCCTTCTCGAGGGATCTTCTCAACCCAAGGATCAAACCTGTGTCTCCTGCTTGGCCAGATTTTTTACCACTGAGCTGCCAGAGAAGTCTGCAAATCCTCTTACCCTGGCCAGTTGTAAGCAGTGGGCGTTACATCTCTGTATGTGGCAATGGAAAGAGAATCTAACCATTGGTGCTTGCAGACTGGCACAAACTGACAAGAGCACATTTTTCTTTAAACTCACTTTTTATGAAAGATTTTACTCATGGCAACATGACACTATTCTAGAGGCTGATTTCAGTCAATCTACATAAGGGACTTTCTTATCTATCCTGTTTCTGGACATAGAAATCACCCCCTCAAAAAAAAAAAATCCCGCATAGCACTCTGAATGTAAAAAGTGAAGGGTTTACTAAGTTCTTACTCATGGAAATACACAAAGTGTCTCAGGTAATAATATATTACCTGATTCATACACATTCACCAGTTCACTGATTTAACCAAATAACTTTAATTCATAACATTGATTTTAGTAATTAACAAGCTATCAATTTGTTCCATAAAAAGTCTATTTCAGATTTTTATTTCATTAATTAGCAACATCTCTGGCACTTCCCAATGACAAATATTGCTGAATTAATGGAATTAGACTTCAGATTTAATAATGATTTTAGAGTGTAATTACTGAAAAATCCCTGCATGTAGATTAAAATACACACACATCACGTAACAATATAATTTACTTACTGCATAATAGTGACTGTCTCCAAGTGTAGAATAAATTTCACTAGCCTAAACCAATTGATGATCATTTTTGTTAACAGTGTTCTTTTGACTCGTGATTTGATTCAGTTCAGGCCTATGAGGAGAAATCTGCTACAGAACAACTGAGAAAAATTTCTTTGTTCTTAAAATCAAAACATGGAAGATAGATATTCTATTTTTCTGTTTTATATTATACCCCTGGATGGAATACAGGAATTATAATTGCTGTTGTGCTTGGACAGTGCAACAGAAAGATGGAAAGAACCTGTTTTCTTAATGATGACATTGACACAGAATTAGAAGCCCTACTAGCTTTCCTAGTTCACAATTTTTAATATAATAAATTTACATAATTTTTAAACTGTATTTAGATTACCTTATGTAACCAGGCTAAAAGGAATTCTACCTGATATAAGTTTGTGTCTGTATCCTAAAGAGACTGATTTTCATAGTTTCTCAGATTTCAAGATAAAACTACCAATTTAGAAAGGCATACTTCTAAATAATTCTTATTACAGAATGGTTAGACGTTAAGTAAGTATTAGTCGCTCAGTTGTGTCTGGCTCTTTGCAACTCCATGGACTGTACAGGCTCCTGTGTCCATGGGATACTCCAGGCAAGAATACTGGAGTGGGTTGCCATTCCCTTCTCCATATTAGATGGTAGACGTGTAATAATATCTGCTATCTGGATAAAAATTCATTCTAATGATATCATATTCTAAAATCTAAACTGGTGTAAATCTGTAATCACACACACACACACACACACACACACACACAAACACATATATATATGTATGTATGCCGCTGCTAAGTCACGGCAGTCGTGTCTGACTCTGTGCGACCCCATAGACCGGCAGCCCACCAGGTTCCCCCGTCCCTGAGATTCTCCAGGCAAGAACACTGGAGTGGGTTGCCATTTCCTTCTCCAATGCATGAAACTGGAAAGTGAAAGTGAAGTCGCTCAGTCGCCTCCAAGTCTTCGAGACCCCATGGACTGCAGCCCACTAGGCTCCTCTGTCCATGGGAGTTTCCAGGCAAGAGTACTGGAGTGGGTCGCCAGTGCCTTCTCCATATATGTATGCATACATATATATAATATGAATATTGAGAAAGTGAAAACAGAAGTTGATATGTCAGGTATATTTAAAAATATATCTTAAAGCATTATCCCTGACATGTGGATGGAGTAATTGATTTTTTCCACATATTTAAAGATTATTCTGTAGTTCAAAGAAATATTGTTAGATGTCTAAGATCTGCTATTTTTATAGTTATGAAAAATAATTTCTTTGATAACATATCATCTTTTTCAACAACCAGTGTGGAATATATTTACAGTTTTTAATATTCTCTATTTCTTTGATTTTGGTTTTGCAAACAAAGCAAGAATAGTATTTTCCTATTATAGGGTACTTCTGGAATGTTAAAAAGGATTAAGTCTCAAAATTTTAAAATTGTGATATTTGTAGTTTTGCTACAATATATCAAATATACTTTCAAAGTCAGTTATTTTACTGTTAGTTCATTTTGATATCTTTTGGTAGAGTTCTGCTTTGTGATGAAGAATGGAAAATAATACTCTTAAAACTGTAAGATTAGAGCAAAGGATGGCTAACAGGAATGAGTGGGGAAAAAAATTGTTTCACAGATAGAGAACTGCAATAACATCTGATAATATAAGGCTTACCAGATTTTGTTTCCAGAAAAGAGATATAAATGTTTCAAGTAGATAAGAAGTAATGCTGTGGCTGTTACACCATATCAGGGATAAAGACTAAAACAAAGTTTCAACATGCATAGGCCTAGGTCTTTCCACATTCCAACCACGTACCTGCCAAAAAAAAACAAAACTGTATTGAGAGAACACACAAGCAGCCATTGAGAATGTAATTTCTTCTGGGTCACTAAGCTATTCTCAAACAGTGGCCCCCAACAATTTCTCCCCTTTGCACATCCATGCCTTTTCTCACATCAGGAGGCAAATATTATTTTCTCTGTCCTGAATCTGAATAGGTCTTGTGACTAGTCTTGACAAGGAAATGCATCACAAGTAACATCAACAGACTTTCAAGGAAGGAAATACATCATCACAAGTAACATCAACAAACTTCATAATCAGCCTTACTTTAAAGGACTGCAAGTTTTCACTTCATGCCTATAAGAACTGAGCCACCACTCTCTGATAAGCTCAGCTACATAACATATGGCTAAGGGGGCAGGTGTTTCACTAGACAGCCTCAGCTGGTCCCTCAGCTGATTGTTTGCACCAACCGCTAGTTGTGTGAATAAGCCATTTTGGGGGTTCCAGACAAGTGAGTCTTTTAGTTGACAGTAACCCACAGAATCACGAGAACAATAAACTCACTCCTATTAATCCACTAAGTTACATAGTCATTTTTGGTACCAGAGTTGAGAAAGGCTTAACGATCCACATCCTATAAAGATTCATCATTTTCAACTTTGAGAATTGTCAGTTCCTTTTCCTTGATAAGTTGGACAGCAGTTAATGATTGTTCTGTCCAGGATCTGAATGTTTTATGACTTACCAGTCCAGGGAGGTATTCCTCTGAATGCCTAGAAATTGGAACAAAAAGATATGCTTACTTGAGAAGAAGAAAATTGAAATTAAAGGAAAAAAAGAATAAGAATTGAGATCTCAAAGTCCTATACTGTCCAGCAATTTCTGCTCAATTACCCCCTCTAGAAATGTGAACTGCAATGTATCTTTATTGGGAAGATGAAAGGTGAAGATCACTTTTGTAACTTCTTCAATCTGGCAAGAGGCTTGTAGACCCTACAAGCCTCTTTTTTTTTGGGGGGGGGGGC
>NW_011494708.1:12238458-12242489 GCF_000754665.1 Bison bison bison | reverse complement strand
CACAAAGTTCTCATCTGTATTATTAAGGGGCCCCAGGGTGTTGTTATTTCAGTAGGGTTCATTTTGAAGAGTGACCAAAATCTCTGTATCACTGTTCTCTTGTCTGGGAGTCTGCTGTGTCCTTAGAAGGAACAAACTAGGCAAGTAGATTAAAAAGGCAGGAACCAAAAATCAGTAAAAGAATTATTGTAACCAGCGGTCCAAGCAAGAGTAAGAACCAGGTCACATTTGGCAGTGACTTTGACCTTGGTCCAGGCTTCCCCTGTGGCTCAGCTCGTAAAGAATCTGCCTACAATGCTGGACATCTGGGTTTGATCCCTGGGTTGGGAAGATCCCCTGGAGAAGGGAAAGGCTATCCATTCCAGTATTCTGGCCTGGAGAATTCCATGGTCTCTACAGTGTGTGGGGTCGCAAAGAGTCAGACACAACTGAGTGACTCTCACTTTCACTTTCCACTTTTGATCTTGCTCCAGATAAAGTCAACACTTGGGCTCTTCTGTTTATAAGAATGGAGCCCTTTGACGTGGTCATATACATTTAAAGGAATGGAAGTAAACTATTGTAAAGCTTCAATATACAAGAGAAAGAGAGTAAAAAATACTTGAAAAATCAACAAATCTGAAATGCAAGTGAAAATTCCAACACTGCTTTCTCCATAATTTACAAAATTAGTAGATCTCACACCCTACTCCAGTACTCTTGCCTGGAAAATCCCATGGAGGGAGGAGCCTGGCGGGCTGCAGTCCGCGGGGTCGCTAAGAGTCCGACACGACTGAGCAACTTCACTTTCACTTTTCACTTTCATGCATTGGAGAAGGAAATGGCAACCCATTCCAGTGTTCTTTCCTGGAGAATCCCAGGGAGGGGAGAGCCTGGTGGGCTGCCATCTACGGGGTCGCACAGAGTCAGAAACGACTGAAGTGACTTAGTAGCAGCAGCAGCAGCAGCAGTAGATCTCAAAAAATCAGTAAACCTCTAGATTATCTGAATAGTATCATCAAACAATGGAGCCAAATTTACATTTGTAAAACACTATCACCAACAAGCGAATATACATCCCTTTCAAGTATATAGTGACTTTGATTGTAAAATACCACATCCTGAGAAATTTTAACAAATTTAGAGAGATTGAATTTATACAAAATATATTCTCTGATCACAGTTAGCTTTAACTAGACATTAAAACAGAATATTATGAAGATACCCAAATATTGAAAATTAAAAATATAATTAAAATCCATAAGAAAATGAAAAACACAGCATGAATTTTTGAATATTCTGTACTGAATGAAAATGAAACAAAGCATGCCACACTTTGTGGAAGCAAGATAAATCTATACTTAGAACTTTATGGCTTTAAATGCTTGTATAAGAAAAAATTGCCAAAGATTTGTCATGTTATAGAAAAATAAGAAAAAAAATAAATGTAAGTAAGTGGGAAGAAAAAACAACAAAGAAAGGGAGGGGGAGATAACCTAAGATTTAAATATATATATATATGTATATATGTATATGTGTGTGTGTGTGCATATATCCTATGATGCTGTACTCATTGTCCTAGTTCTTATACACTGTTGTAGACTTTTCACCTACTATGTGTCTATCAGTACATAGAAATAAATGTTTGAGAGCAGTAAATTAACAGTTAAACAGACTTTTGTTGTTGTTGTTATTGAAATATAGTTGATTTACAATGTTGTGTTAGTTTCAGGTGTAGAGCGAAGTGATTCAATCCGTCGAATGTATATTTTTTTCTGTTTTACATCCTCTTCCACTATAGCTTATTATAAGATATTGAGTATAATCCCCTGTGCTATATATAGTAGGTCCTTGTTGATTATCTATTTTATATATAGTAGTGTGTATATTTTAATCCCAAACTCCTCTAATTTATCACTCCCGTCTTTGGTAGCCATAAGTTTGTTTTCTATGTCTGTCAATCTGTTTTGTAAATAAGTTCATTTGTATAATTATTTTAGTTTCCACACATAAGTGGTATATATTTGTCTGGCTTACTTCACTTAGTATGATAGCCCTAGGTCCATCCATGTTGCTGCAGACGACATTACTTCATTATCTTGTATGTCTGATTAATATTCAATTGTGTATATGCAGTACATTTTATGGAGAAGGCAATGGCAACCCACTCCAGTACTCTGGCCTGGAAAATCCCATGGACAGAGGAGCCTGGTAGGCTGCAGTCCATGGGGTCACGAAGAGTAGGACACAACTGAGCGACTTCACTTTCACTTTTCACTTTCCTGCATTGGAGAAGGAAATGGCAACCCACTCCAGTGTCCTTGCCTGGAGAATCCCAAGGACGGGGGAGCCTGGTGGGCTGCCGTTTATGGGGTCACACAGAGCTGGACACGACTGAAGTGACTTAGTAGTAGTAGTGCATTTTATGTATTTGTACATCTGTTGATAGGTACTTAGTTTGTTTCCATGTTCTGGCTATTGTAAACAGTGCTGCTGTGAACATTGGGGTGTATATATTCTTTCAAATTATGCTTTTCTCTGGCTATATGCCTGAGTGAGATTGAAAGATCATATGGTAGCGTATTTTGACTGTTTTAAAGGAACCTCCATACTGTCCTCAATACCGGTTGTACTACCAACAGTGTCAAAAGTGTTGTTGGTTTTTTGTTTTTTTTTTTCTTTCTCTGCACACTCTCCAGCACTTGTTGTTTCTAGACTTTTTGATGTTGGCCATTTTGACCAGGGTCACACCTCAGTGTGGTTTTGTCTTGCATTTCTCTGAAAATTAGCAATATTGAGCATCTTTTCATGTGCATTTTGGCTATCTTTATGTCTTCTTTGGAAAAATGTCTAATGGATTTTCTGCCCATTTTTTTTTTTGATTGGGGTGTTTGTTTGTTTTGTATTGAGCTGTATGAGCTGTTTGTATTTTGGAAAGTAAACTCTTGCAAGTTATATCTCATCGCAAATGTTTTTTTCCCATTTTTTAGATTTTTTTTGTTTATTTTATTTATGGTTTCCTTTGCTGTGCAAAAGCTTTTTAGTTAGGTCCCATTACTTTGTTGTTGTTCAGTCAGTCAATAGTGTCCGACACTTTGTGACCCCATGGACAGCAGCACACCATACTTTCCTGTCCTTTACCATCTCTTGGAGTTTACTCAGACTCATGTCCATTGAGTCAATGATGCCATCCAATCATTGCATCCTCTGTCACCCCCTTCTCCTGACCTCAATCTTTTCCAGCCCCAGGGTCTTTTCCATTGAACTGGCTCTTTGCATCAGGTGGTCAAGGTATTTGAGCCTCAGGTTCAGCATCAGTCCTTCCAGTGACTACTTACTTTTTTTTTGTTTTTATTTTTATTACTCTAGGAGATGAATCCAAGAAGATATTTCTGTGACTTACGTCAAAGGATGTTCTGCTTATGTTTTCCTCTTGGATTTTTATAATATCTTGTCTTACATTTAGGTCTTAATCCAGAACATGCTCTAGTATCATACAGTTAAACAGACTTTAAACTCCATTTTAGGCTCCGTGCTACAGGGCTTACTATTGGTTTGAATTCATTGAAGGATATTTACCTACAGGTAATGTTTGTAATATTAGTAATAATAGCAAAATGGAAATGATTTAGGGAAAAATAAAACTTTTTAAGAAACTTTTAACACCTTTCCAAAATGCTAATAAATTATGATTAGCTAATAAATTGAATTCAGAACTACTTAATCTTTCATTTTATTGATAAAAGACTCAGGTAAAATGCTAAACTAGAATAGAAGTGTGAAAACATTTTCTGTAGGCAATTTTGATCAAGTGTTTGAAGAGAAATGAGTAGCTTGACATTTATGTGTATGTGTATATATATATATATTCTTTTGCTTGCTATAAAATGCCCACCAAAGAATTCAGAAATATGAAATCAAATCAAGACAAAAGTTACAAATAATTTGGCTCAGAGGATGAGATGGCTGGATGGCATCACTGACTCGATGGACGTGAGTCTGAGTGAACTCCGGGAGTTGGCGATGGACAGGGAGGCCTGGCGTGCTTAGAT
>NW_011494708.1:12237969-12238358 GCF_000754665.1 Bison bison bison | reverse complement strand
AGTTCAAAGAATTAGGCATCATTGTCACTATCCCTCTGAGGCCAATAACAATCAAAAAGAGAAAGAAAAATTTGGAAGTCACGTTTATAAACCCAAAGGAATAGTACATTATGCTGAATCTACATACAAAGGAAAATAAGAAAATATAAATGGGAAGTAAAAATCCTTTTTGAGAGATGAAAAAAATGAGTTTTGGATGATTTTTATTCATTAAGTGATGCTGTACGTAAGCAAGGTTAAAAAATAAAATCACATTTCATGGAATAATTGGTTGGCTCAGAGGCTAAAAGGGCAAGGCATCAGAGGATAGTGAGAGGGAGAGATTTCTCAAATATACAGAAAAAAAAAAGAATTTGTTATATTTTAAATATTCAAAAAGAAAATAAAGT
>NW_011494708.1:12228001-12237869 GCF_000754665.1 Bison bison bison | reverse complement strand
GGAGGCCCGGTGTACTGTGACTCATGGGGTCGCAAAGAGTCAGACACGATTGAGTGACTATACTCAACTGAACTGATGGTTTGCTACATGTTTCTCTAAAGCAAAGAGATAATCATTTTGTTAATGAAAATTCACTGTTTCTTTGGCAAAAATAAAAATAATTGTACCCATAGGTGTTAAACAGCAATATTTCATTCCAGTAAAACTAAGTAACTAAATAATAAAAATAATTTAAAATTTTTATACATTAGTTGTACGGATGAATGATGTTAAGATTTTTAATTAAGGGAGTAAATGTTTTTATTTGAAACCATTTATACATGTGTCTTTATTCATACATATGTATTTGTTGTATCTTTCAAAATTCATTACAAATAATAGTTAACCTCAGGAATCCCATTAGGCTATCTGAAGAATTCTGTCAATTCAATATCTGTGTCCATGATCATTAACGTATAAAACAAAATGTGGAACTCTTAAGTTATAGCACAAAAACATCATCTTAAATATTTAATTCATCTAGTTATTAATTCATCTGATTATTCTAGAAAGATTTAAAATAATTGAATAAAAATAGAGCATCTTTTTGGAGAAGGCAATGGCAACCCACTCCAGTACTCTTGCCTGGAAAATCCCATGGACGGAGGAGCCTGGTAGGCTGCAGTCCATGGGGTCATGAAGAGTCGGACATGACTAAGTGACTTCAATTTCACTTTTCACTTTTATGCATTGGAGAAGGAAATGGCAACCCACTCCACTGTTCTTGCCTAGAGAATCCCATGGGTGGTGGAGCCTGGTGGGCTGCCGTCTATGGGGTCGCACAGAGTCGGACACGACTGAAGCAACTTAGAGTAGCATAGCATAGCATAGCATAGCATAGAGCATCTTTTTAAATATATCAGACACTAAGTAAAAAATAAAGATGACCAAAACCAAATATTATTTTCTTATAAATAAGCCCATCATGCCAGATAAAATGAGTCATGTCAAGCCTATTTTCAAGAAGAGAAAATTTATCCGTATTAGTTTAGGAATAAATTTGTAACAGAATTGGATTAAATGGATACTGGTAAGAAGAGTGTCATCAAAACTCAAAATGCAAATTTAAATACAGCAAAAGATTTTGCTTTAGTGGAGTGAAAATATCTTAAGGATAAGCTCCCTGATATATTTGTATATATTTTTGCAATAGAAATGGCAATAGATAACCCTAAAACTAGATTTTTATTCAAGAAATCACATTCAAAGAAATGTTTTGGCTTTAATTAGAGTTATTCAATTTTCCCATCACATCTATGTCAGATCCAAGTACTTTACCAGAATTATAACCTATCTAGGAGAATAGACATGTCACTTCTTATAGTCACTATTTTTTGAACAAAGCCTTACATGTGGTAGCTATGGCATAAGTGTTTGTTGAATGAATGAATGTTCTAAAAAACAATAAAAAGTTGAAATATTTCTAATATAATGTAAGAAGTTTACATTATATCATTTAAATTATATATGAAAAATAATGACAAACTGATAAACCAAACAAGGGAAAGAGAAACAATTTTTTTTAAGATCAAATGATCTTAGAGAAACAAGCAAATATAGAAGATAGGCAAAGAGGGGCCAACACGTGAAAAATAGGAAGCTTCAAATTAGGAAACTAAATGTATAGAACAAATGTGCAATTATGTATTATTGTATAATGAAGAGAACTTGGCCTTTGAGAATAATTGCTCTTTGTAGTACACATTATACATATATATATGCTTCCTCTGGTAGCTCACTGATAGAATCCACCTGCAATGCAGGAGAAACAGGTTTGATACCTGGGTCAGGAAGAAGATACCCTGGAGGAGGAAATAGCAACCCACTCCAGTATTCCTGCTGGGAAAATCCCACGGACAGAGGAGCCTCGTGGCTTGTGGGCTGCCATTCATGGGGTTGCAAAAACTCTAATACAACTGAGCACATGCATGCACATATATATATTTTATATATAATAAACAAAATGTATTACATTTATAAGAATTATTTAGGTACCTGTGTGCATGCCAAGTCACTTCAGTCATGTGCAACTCCCTGTGGACTAGCCCACCAGGCTCCTCTGTCCATGGGATTTTCCAGGCATGAATACTGGAATGAGTTGCCATACCCTCATCCAGGGAATATTCCCAACCCAGGGATGGAACCCAAGTCTCTTAGAAGTCGTAAATTGACTTCTGGGTTCTTTACCACGTACCTAGAAAGTGGCTACATCTGAAAATTGAATTCTAATTTGTAAATCAAATATATTGCATTTGAATACAAATTTTGTTTTGAGTTTGTTTTATACATGGGACCAAAATTTCACAAAGTTTGTTAAAATTTTCTAGATCCAGGCATATTCTACCAAGATTTTCAAGCTGAATTTAAAAGTCTAAGATGGAGGTCAAATTTTGGAACTGGAACTTATATAAATTGAGTCCTAATTATTTAAGTTCTTTACTTTTCTTCATTCAAAAACCACCCTTGAGGACAACTAAAAGTGCATCAATAGGCTTATGGAGTTTTGGTGCTTAGAACATAATTATACCCGAGAAATTACAGATGAGGCTTATCTAGGAGGCTTTCCTAGAAGGTGGTCACTTATCTTCATTATTAAAATAGTAAAAAGAGCACTTGCACATTGTAGAATGCCCCGCTTCCCTTTGCTATAACTTCTTGTGATAGTTTGTCTGTGAATAATGTGTACTGCTTAGCGGAAGGTCCACAGGTGCTTTCATTCTGTACTGTAGAGGTAGTACAGTACGGAGAACAGAAGCAAAGTTCAGAACATTTAGGCCAGAAGCAATGAGCCTGCATCATTAGCATTTCAGTGGATCACTCTAAAGGAATTAGCATCAATTTGAATGATGTCTGCAGTACTCTCTTCTCTGGGAGCAACTGCTCCACTTTCCCCTTTTTTGAACTACTTACATGAAAGAGATAACTATTGCTTAAGAGATTCCCTAATCAGAGGAGCTAGGAAAGACTCCCACTGCAGGAAACCATTGAGGGAGGAATGTAACGTACTTTTCAAGGAACATGCTTTATTCTCACAAACATACACCTATACCCATAGACACTTGTGTCTCAATATGCAAATATGCCTGTTTTCCTTAATCCTAGGAGTATACTGTTGATTAGAAAAAAGATTTCAAATTTAAAGATCAAACAAAGCAGAGCAATTCAGAATGTTAAATCTCGGGGTGGAGGGGGACTTCAAAGATTATTAGGCTTGTTCTCTCATTTTAGAGTCTATAGCACAAAATAGGTTCAATAGATTTTCCAATTTATACCTAACACCCTGTTAGTTTCAAAAAACATATTTAGCCTCCAGTTTCGCGTTTATTTCCATTTAGCAACTATAGATTAAGCTGTTTCTCTGAATACGCTGAAATTAGATGACAATTTTTACGTATAATTGGAGAAGGCAATGGCACCCCACTCCAGTACTCTTGCCTGGAAAATCCCATGAACGGAGGAGCCTGGTAGGCTGCAGTCCACAGGGTCTCGAAGAGTCAGACACGACTGAGCGACTTCACTTACACTTTTCACTTTCATGCGTTGGAGAAGGAAATGGCAACCCGCTCCAGTGTTCTTGCCTGGAGAATCCCAGAGACAGGGGAGCCTGGTGGGCTGCCGTCTATGGGGTCGCACAGAGTCGGACACGACTGAAGTGACTTAGCAGCAGCAGCAGTGTATGAAAAGTCAAAAAACTTGTACTGTATGAGGAAAAGACTGTGAATATAAAGTCATAAATTGATTCTTGGATTTTGGGCAATGGTGTTTTATTAGAGGATGTTTCTTTCTTCAGTTTGTAAGCAGCTATCATGGAGTGGGCACATAATCTTCAGTTTAGATAAGTAAGTAATTGGAGAATTTAAGGACCAAGAATTCCTTAGAAGGGCTCCAAAAACTGTTTAATTAGCTGGAAACTGTTAAGACAATCCCAATGAAGTTCTGATAAAGAAATGCATCATTTCTATATCTTGTAATATGAAAATACAGGTGAAAAATTAAAAAGGCAATATAGTACCCTAATAAGCAGATCAAGAGAATAGGGAATCTCTCTTTTGGATATATTTTAAACACAATGATAAGAAATATTTTAAATAATATTATTTATTAATAGAACATTTTCTCCAATGTACAAATATTATCAAAAAACTCATCGTTAGAAATAAAAGAATACTTAAATTAAATTTGCCAACAAATGTCCATCTAGTCAAAGCTATGGTTTTTCCAGTAGTCATGTATAGATGTGGGAGTTGGACTATAAAGAAAGCTGAGCGCAGAAGAATTGATGCTTTTGAACTGTGGTGTTGGAGAAGACTCTTGAGAGTTCCTTGGACTGCAAGGAGATCCAGCCAATGCATCCTAAAGGAAATCAGTCCTGCATATTCATTGGAAGGACTGATGGTGAAGCCTAAATTCCAACACTTTGGACATCTAATGCAAAGAACTGACTCATCTGAAAAGACCCTGGTGCTGGGAAAGGTTGAAGGCAGAAGGAGAAGGGGATGACAGAGAATGAGTTGGTTGGATGGCATCAACGAACATGCATTTGAGCAAGTTCCAGGAGTTGGTGAAGGACAGGGAAGCCTGGCGTGCTGCAGTCCATGGGGTTGCAAATAGTTGGACACAACTGAGCTACTGAACAGAACACCTGGGTGAATAGAATTAGTGTCATTAAAATAGCAGCTTTAGAAATCAACTTTGTCCCTTCTGTCTTATGAGGTTACAGTGGAAAGATGACCATCTAGGAAGTGGGCTCTCACCAGACACTAGTTCTGCTGGAACTTTAATCTTGGACTGGTCAGCTTCCAGAACAGTAAAAAAATAAATTCTGTTTTCCAGAAAGACTAAAATAGAGTGTCACTCATTTATGATATATAATATCATGATATATGATATAATATTTTGATATAATTATATGATATAATAAAATAAGATAAAACTTTTAAGTACTAAATGGCTGAAATTCAGCTTAAACTGAGGAAGGAAAATGTAGCTCTGAACTTAATCCCTGGGGGAGGATAGACAAATAGGACCAGGATCAAACTTAAGAAAACTTGTTTCACTTAAGATCATGTGGAAGTTTCTAAGATGTGTTGACAGTTTACACACTTCAGATCAGCACATATAGAGCCAGTAGTGGGGTCTTCATGACCCCTTATGAAATTGAGAAGGAAAGTCACTTCGTAATGAGGTCTTGTTAATGCAGATGCACACCACACACTAAAATGGAGGGAAGAGACTCAAATGGACAAAAAACCATTTTATGTTTTTTTTTTTTCTTGCCTTGACATCAAATATGAATTTGATTTCACCAATATTTATGCACAAACTTGTTTGGGTTAGGATTAGATGGATAACAAAATGTAATTTAATTTTAAGTTAAGTTGGTTTTTGTATAAGTATCTATTTGTAAACATATGCTAAACCCAACTTCTTTTTAATTATACTGAATGAGTGTGTTGGAAGAAAGAAAGTGGGGCTTGAGACGATGGTCACTCCTATGTCTCAAGTGAGTTTCTGGGATGGCCGTAGAGTGTGGATTCTTGGCTTCACACAGAAAAGAATCTGAGAGTGAGCCATCATAAAGTGAAAGAAGATATATTCAGGAAGATATATACTCTATAGACAGAGTGAGCCATCTCAGAAGGCAAGAGGCCCCAGGGTACTGTGTTGTCAGTTTTTATAGGAGTGGGTAATTTCATAGGCTAATAAGTAGCAGGATTATTTAACTACTTTGGGGAAGGAGTGGAGATTTCCAGGAAATGGCCTACTGCCCACTTCTTGACCTTTGTTCGGCCTCAGAAATGTCATCACCCCTGTGTGTTTGTCATCTAGCATGCTGATGTGTTACAATGAGTGCACACTAAGGCTCAATGTCTTGTGGAAGACAATTCATTCACCATCTTGGACCTAATTGATCCTAACCAGTTTATATTGTGGAGAAGGCAATGGCACCCCACTCCAGTACTCTTGCCTGGAAAATCCCATGGACAGAGGAGCCTGGTAGGCTGCAGTCCATGGGGTTGCTAAGAGTTCGGATGCGACTTCACTTTCACTTTCACTTTTCACTTTCATGCGTTGGAGAAGGAAATGTCAACCTACTCCAGTGTTCTTGCCTGGAGAATCCCAGGGACGGGGGAGCCTGGGGGCTACCATCTATGGGGTCCCACAGAGTCAGACACGACTGAAGCGACTTAGCAGCAGTTTATATTGTGTCCTCAATGGCTGTCATTAATTTAAAGGTTGTTCCCTGCCCTCTTCCAATTTCAAGTGTACACTCAATGAATTTTTTTTTTTTTTTTTCTGGTTGTGTGCTTATATTGGCTCTAATAATATAATAATAAAGCCTAAAGAAATTCCATGGTATTAGATTAAGATAAATATTTTGAGAACCTTTACATATTATGATTATAAATCTCTAGTTCCATTGCCTATTTTTCTCTCCTTAACAAAAGTACTTACAGTAACCAATAATAGAGTGGAAACGAAGTCTTCTGTAAAAATATACTGTATATATTTTTTTCATAGAGTATTTAAGGTAAATACAGATTTTTTATAAAATTTACACTTAAAAAGATACCTGGTTTCTGAAAGTGAAATTGAATATAAATTTTAGCACTCTTTACTATCATCTTAACTCTTACTTTTCTTCCTTGATTTCAATGCCCTGAATACCAAGCACTTAGTTGATAATTAGTACTTTAACAAGAAAATTGCTTCTTTGCTTCAGGTCAGTGATCAGCAATAATTAAAGTAGCTAAAACACTAGGAAAATAGGCTAGTAAGTAGAAGAACATGGTAAATCAATTCAATTTTAAGTTGTTAATTAACATAGGCAGAGACACATGCAAAAACAAATATGCCCTCCAATCAATAAACATGATTCCATTTTTGTGCTATTGAATATCTTTAGCTTAATTTAATCTTTATTATTCTTATTATTTTACATTAAGATTTAACTAAATACATGATAGGTGATTTTTACTTCATTAAAGAAGATATCAAACAATTAAAAATTACTGGCAAGTACCAGGAAATCTAAGTAGAGCATAAACACTCCAAACAGAAACAAGAATAGGATTAAAGATATTTTGATTATAAAATAGGTCAAATCGGGAATCATCAGGTTTCTCTATTTGCACAAAATAACTGCACAAAGAATTATTTGAAGAAAACTACTACATTAAAGATATTTTATTCAATTTTTTCTGTTCATCTATTCTTTCAAAAAATATTTATTTGTTAGGTATTGTATCAATCATTGAGACACAATAGTAAGAAAAACAGGATCAGGCCTTATCCTGCTCTTAATTAATCTAAAATCATATGCCACAAAGGAAGGAATATGGAAACATATTTTATGTAACATAGGTTGTATAATATGGGTTAAATAGATCATTATATTTTATAAGCATTCATTAAAACTTTGCCATGTAGAATACTAACCAAATTATGTGATGCTTTAATAAGTTGTGATTAAACAATTCTTAGGCAGCTGAAAATTTTTCTTTGAAAAATACATGTTGGTGTGTTGTGTTCAAAATTCAAAAGTACTATAGTAAATGATCACTGGCAAGTCAATTTCAAATCAAAATTTAAAAGAATAAAAATGTAGAAAGGTAACATTAAAACAAATATTCAAGATACAGCTTGTGTTTAATTTCCTATATGAGTAGAAAATAGAACTTCTACAGAGAAATACAGGTCACTTTAAAATTTAATATATTTAAAAATATGTTTGCTTAGCAATAATCTGAGTAGAAATTGTTAGAATTATAAGTAAAGCACTGCATGTACCCAAGTGTTCATAGCAGAATTACTTACAACAGCCAAGTTCGAGAACAAAAATATCCATCAACAAATGAATGGATAAAGAACATGTAGTATATACATAAATGGAGTATTACTCAGCCACAAAAAAGAATGACATTATGTCATTTGCAACCATGTGAATGGACCTAGAGGATATTATTTTCTTAGTGAAATAAGTCAAATAAATAGACATACTGTATGTTATCACTTATATGTAGAATCTAAAAAATAAAATAAACAAATGTATATAACAAAATAGAAACAGATACACAGATACAGAAAACAAACTAGTAGATAACAATGGGGAGTGGGAAGAGGAGAGAATAAGATAGGGGTAGAGGATTGAGGAAATGGCACCCCACTCCAGTGTTCTTGCCTGGAGAACTCCATGGACGGGGGAGCCTGATGGGCTGCTGTCTATGGGGTCGCACGGAGTCGGACACGACTGAAGCTGATTAGCTTAGCAGATGATTGAAGCGACTTAGCAGCAGCAGCAGCAGAGGACTGATAGATACAAACTACTGTGCATAAAATCATAAGCAACAAGGATCTATTGAACAGCATAGCAAAATATGGTCATTAGTTTTTAATAACTTTAAAAGGAATATAATTTATGAAAGTATTGACCCACTATGCTGTTCACCTAAAACTAATATCATATTGTAAACCAGCTATATTTCAATTAAAATATAAAATAAAGAAGTTAAGCACTAACCAATGTCTGCATTGAACTCACAATTTGATACTTACATGTGACTTTCTTAAGCTTTTGCGAGAGGTATTTTGAACAGAAAATCTAACATCTGAGATTTAATAATAGCCAATGATTGTATGTTTCTATCTTTAGTTGTAAACAGTTATGTTACAGTAAACTAGCTCTTCAGAATAAATTACAAAACCTTAATATAGCATTTGTCAATTTTTGTAATATAAATACTCCCACAATGGTCAATTTCAACATACTGAACATTTGAACTGAGACTTGGGAGAAATTTGGACACTTGGCACTTGCACAGCAGTATAAACTTGATTCAGCACAAAATTAGCTTCATCTTTTAAGATGCATCGCTGCCTAGTAAATCGATATGTATGCCCGATTTATTTCTAAACCTATTGCAGAAGTTAGAATATTTGGAAAACTTTTTAAATAATGTAAAAAGATACATATATAGTATAAGACTCCAGTCTACATTCTTTCTTTTTAAAATATCCCTTCTCATTTGCAAGAGACAAATTGTTTTCATAAAAAGTGAGTTCGTGATTTTTTTCCTCAAAAAAGTAGCAAATAACACTGGAACACAGTGCTAACATTAAAAGGTTACAGAGTTTTGGCAAGCCACACCACTCTTTTGGTTTTCTTCCCATGGAGGATAATATTGAGCTACATGTTAATTCTTCTTGGCATCAATTCTGTTGATTTTAGTTTTGGAAATACTGTCTAGTAGTGTTAAGTTAAAATGTCACTACTCTGTGTATTTTTTTTTTTTTGAATGGAAATTGTTTCTAGAGATAGTGACAAAAATAATCAAGAGAACCACACTGAATTAAAAGAAGCATGACCAATACCGTAACACATTTTTCACTTGGCATCATAATTCAGAGATTAAGGATATCAGAAGTGAAGCAATAGGAAAACAGTTTACTGCAGGTGGCATAGTGTCATCATAATTTATCAGTGTACGCTGGGATACAGTTCAAAGAATTAGGCATCATTGTCACTATCCCTCTGAGGCCAATAACAATCAAAAAGAGAAAGAAAAATTTGGAAGTCACGTTTATAAACCCAAAGGAATAGTACATTATGCTGAATCTACATACAAAGGAAAATAAGAAAATATAAATGGGAAGTAAAAATCCTTTTTGAGAGATGAAAAAAATGAGTTTTGGATGAGTCTTATTCATTAAGTGATGCTGTATTTAAGCAAGGTTAAAAAATAAAATCACATTTCATGGAATAATTGGTTGGCTCAGAGGCTAAAAGGGCAAGGCATCAGAGGATAGTGAGAGGGAGAGATTTCTCAAA